>NC_080590.1:37108750-37414375 GCF_029962835.1 Magnolia sinica | reverse complement strand
ATTCATTTTTTTGGATCATGGTTAAAAGGATCTTTCAATATGGATGGACGGCGTGGATGTATTCAGATACATCACGGTGGGTCCTATAGTCAGGGATCCCACCCACATCCGTGCACCCGGGGATCCCGTAGCGGGCGGCTTCTTTACGTATTTGGAGAAATTTCCACTGTACGACCCATTTACCCGCTTAAGCACGCCCCTTTTTACCTTACGAGAATAAGCCCCGTCTATACGGACGACTTGCCAAAGGTCGAAAATGCCCCTGCTTTTTCCCTTCAAGCGGATCGGCTTGGTGCTCGAAGACGAGCGCTGACGCTCCTCCAACTCCGAGTTGTACGAACAGTTCAAAAGAAATCAAAGTTACATTGCCCCACAGTTACGTATTTATTATATCTACAACGTTCATCCATATTTCGATATCATTTTGGAGCATTATCAAATAAATATATATATATATATATATATATATATATATATATATATATATCCAAAGATAAACTGGACCACACCACAAAGAGAAGCGGAAAATTGATTTTCACCGTTGAAACTTTTGTAAGGCCCACAATCTATTAATAAGGTCACAAAGACCTGGATGAAGAGGAAAAATAAATTTCATAATGATTCAAAACTTGTGTGACCCCTAAAAGGGTTTCAACGGTAGACATTCAAAGCGAAGTAGTGATAGTGAATGCTACGGTCAGGTACATAGCTACGGATTATAACCGTAGCCTCAGATACCAAAATCCGTAGCTATAAACGTCTGTCCGGAGTGAGCTCGCCGAACTAGTGGCCCCACGCCGGTTGCTGACTTATCCTGTGAGGCCATGCCCATCCGGTGGCTCCTATGGCTACGGATTATAACCGTAGCCATAGATAGCCTACCGTTAGGACAACCTGTGCAAATTATTTTATTTTATTTTTTTTTACATTGAGAACTTTATTCTACCTACAATTTTCTCAAACACATATTTATATAAATATGTATATATAAGCATATAAAAATTTCTCTCTTTTTTCATTTCTTTCTTTATTCATTTAAAACGTATATCTTCTAAACCAAAATTAGTTACTCGATGAACCCTATATGATTTTGGGGTAGGAGAAGCTACTTTAGCCAACCTACCTGGTTATTTTTCAAGATTCCATCAGGTCGATGACTGTGAAATGCATGAAAATGACCGTAAAGTGCATGGAAATGACCGTGAAGTGAAGGAAATTGACCGTGAAATGCATGGAAATGACTGTGAAGTGAAGCGAATTGACGGTGAAATGCATGGAAATGACCGTGAAGTGAAGGGAATTGACCGTGAAGTGAAACGGAATCGCAGGAAATGACCGTGAAATGAAACGAAATCGCTGAAAATGACTGTAAAGGAGAATTCTCTTTCATTTCACGGTCATTTGCATGCATTTCACGGTCAATTCCCTTCACTTCACGATCATTTCCATGCATTTCATGGTCAATCCCGGTGATTCCGTTTTGATTCAAGGTCATTTCTATGCATTTCACGGTCAATTCCCTTCACTTCACTGTCATTTCCATGCATTTCACGGTCATTTCCCTACACTTCACGGTCATTTCTATCCATTTCACGGTCAATTCCCTTTACTTCATGGTCATTTCCATGCATTTCACGATCATTTCCATACACTTCATGATCATTTCCATGCATTTCACGATCAATCCCGACGATTCTGTTTTGATTCACGGTCATTTCCTTGCATTTCACGTTCAATTCCCTTCACTTCATAGTCATTTCCATGCATTTCACGGTCAATTCGCTTCACTTCACGGTCATTTCCAAGCATTTCACAGTCAATTCCCTTCACTTCACGGTCATTTCCATGCATTTCACTGTCATTTCCTTACACTTCACGGTCATTTCAATGCATTTCACGGTCAATCCCGGTTCCATTTTGATGCACGGTCATTTCCATGCATTTCACGGTCAATTCCCTTCATTTCATGGTCATTTTCATGCATTTCACAGTCAATTCGCTTCACTTCACGATCATTCCCATGCATTTCACGGTCAATCCTGGCGATTCCGTTTTGATTCACGGTCATTTCCATGCATTTCACAGTCAATTCCCTTCACTTCACGGTCATTTCCATGCATTTCACGGTCAATTCCCTTCATTTCATGGTCATTTTCATGCATTTCACAGTCAATTCGCTTCACTTCACGATCATTCCCATGCATTTCACAGTCAATTCCAGCGATTCTGTTTTGATTCACGGTCATTTTCATGCATTTCACAGTCAATTCCCTTCACTTCACGGTCATTTTCATGCATTTCACAGTCAATTCGCTTCACTTCACGGTCATTTCCATGCATTTCAGGGTCAATCCCGATGATTCTGTTTTGATTCACGGTCATTTCTATGCATTTCACGGTCAATTCCCTTCACTTCACGGTCATTTCCATGCATTTCACGGTCATTTCCCTACACTTCATGGTCGTTTTAATGCATTTCACGGTCAATCCCAGCGATTCCATTTTGATTCACGGTCATTTCCATGCATTTCACAGTCAATTCCGGCGATTCCATTTTGATTCACGGTCATTTTCATGCATTTCACGGTCAATTCCCTTCACTTCACGGTCATTTCCATGCACTTCACAGTCATTTCCTTTCACTTCACGGTCATTTCCATGCATTTCACAGTCAATCCCGGCGATTCCGTTTCATTTCACGGTTATTTCCATACATTTCACGGTCATTTCCCTTCACTTCACAGTCATTTCCATGCATTTCATGGTCAATCCCAATGATTCCGTTTCATTTCACGGTCATTTTCATGCATTTCCTATCGATTCCCGAGACCTCAACCCGAGCCCAACCCTAGTTTTATTGCGTTGGTGTTTGTATGGCCCAACCCTAAGACCAAACCCGATACATCCTGCCCAAGCCCAACCCAATATCGGGTTGATCACAGGTTGGTCACGCCCAACTTTTAGCCCTAAAATCATATATGATACGTCAAGTAACTAATTTTGGTTCAGAAGATATTCTTGTTATATGAATAAATAAAGAAATGAAAAAAAAAGAGATAAATTTATAGAATGAAATGCATGGAAATGACCGTGAAATGAAATGGAATCGCCGGGGTTGACTGTGAAATGCATGGAAATGACCTTGACGTGAAAGAAAATGACCATGAAATGCATGGAAATGACTGTGAAATGAAACGAAATTGCCGAGATTGACCGTGAAATGCATGAAAATGACCGTGAAGTGAAGCGAATTGACCGTGAAATGCATGGAAATAACCGTGAATCAAAACGAAATCATCGAGATTGACCGTGAAATGCATGGAAATGATCGTGAATCAAAACGGAATTGCCGAGATTGACCGTGAAATGCATGGAAATGACCGTAAAGTGAAGTGAATTGACCGTGAAATGCATGGAAATGACCGTGAAGTGAAGGGAATTGACTGTGAAATGCATGGAAATGACCGTGAATCAAATCGGAATCGCCGGAATTGACTAGTGAAGTGAAGCGAACTGACTGTGAAATGCATGGAAATGACCGTGAAGTGAAGGGTATTGACCATGAAATGCATGCAAATGACTGTGAAATGAAAGGGAATTGACTGTGAAATGCATGGAAATGATCGTGAAATGAAATGAAATAGCCGGAAATGATCGTGAAATGCATGAAAATGACCGTGAAGTGAAGGGAATTAACCGTGAATTGCATGGAAATGACCGTGAATTGAAGCAGAATCGCCGGAATTGACCGTGAAATGCATGGTAAAGACCGTGAAGTGAAGCAAATTGACCGTGAAATACATGGAAATGACCATGAAGTGAAGGGATTTGACCGTGAAATGCACCGAAATCACCGTGAAATGCAACGGAATCACCGGAATTGACCATGAAATGCATGGAAATGACCGTGAAGTGACGGGAATTGACCGTGAAATGCATGGAAATGACTGTGAAGTGAAGGGAATTGACCGTGAAATGCGTGGAAATGACCGTGAAGTGAAGGGAATTGACCGTGAAATGCATGAAAATGAACGTGAAATGAAACGAAATCGCCAAAATTAACCATGAAATGCATGGAAATGACCGTGAAGTGAAAGGAAATGACCATGAAATGCATGAAAATGACCGTGAAATGAAACGGAATTGCCGAGATTGACCGTGAAATGCATGAAAATGACCATGAAGTGAAGCGAATTGACCGTGAAATGCATGGAAATAACCGTGAATCAAAACGGAATCGCTGAGATTGATCGTGAAATGCATGGAAATGACCGTGAAGTGAAGGGAATTGGCCGTGAAATGCATGGAAATGACCGTGAATCAAAATGGAATTGCCGGGATTGACCGTGAAATGCATGGAAATGACTGTGAAGTGAAATGGAATCGCCGAAATTGACCATGAAATGCATGGTAATGACCGTGAAGTGAAGGGAATTGACCGTGAAGTGAAGGGAATTGACTGTGAAATGCATGGAAATGACCTGGAAGTGAAGGGAATTGACTGTGAAATGCATGGAAATGACCGGGAAGTGAAGGGAATTGACCGTGAAATGCATGGAAATGACCGTGAAGTGAAGGGGAATCGTCGTAATTGGCCGTGAAATGCATGGAATTGACCACAAAGTGAAGGGAATTGACCATGAAATGAAGGGGAATCGCCGGAATTGACCATGAAATGAAGGGGAATCGCCGGAATTGACCATGAAATGCATGAAATTGACCGTGAAGTGAAGGGAATTGATCATGACATGCATAAAATTGACCGTGAAGTGAAGGGAATTGATCAGGAAATGCATGGAATTCATCGTGAAGTAAAGGGAATTGACTGTGAAATGAATTGAGTTGACCGCAAAGTGAATGAAATTGACCGCGAACTGATTGAAATTGACCGTGAAGTGAATGAAATGGATTTTTGATGATTAACCTGATGAAATCTTGGAAAATAATTAGGTTGGTTGGCTAAAGTAGCTTCTCCTACCCCAAAATCAACGGTGGTACGTCAAGTAACTAATTTTGGTTTAGAAGATATTCTTATTAAATGAATAGAGAAAGAAATGGAAAGAGAGAGAGAGAGAGAGAAATTTTTTTTAATATGCTTATATACATATTTATATAAATATGTATTAGAGAAAAATATAGGTAGAATAAAGTTCTCTATGTAAAAATTTTGAGAGAGAGAGAGAGAGAGAGAGAGAGAGAAATGTGCATCGCACTACGGTTATGTCTACTGTTACAATCCGGAGCTATAAGTCTAGCTCTAACTCATTGACCCCTACTCGCTGCCCCCCTCCCAGTAATTGAAGGATTAATGCTGCAGCTATGGCTACGGTTATAATCTGTAGCTATAGGAAGCCCCAGCTTTTTTTTAATTGCTGAAAAAGCAGGGGCATTTTCGACCTTTGGCAGGTCGTCCTTACAGCTAGGACTTATTCTGGTGCGGTAAAAAGCGGTGGGCTTCAACTCGTAAATGGGTCGTACAGTGCTAAATTTCTCATTTATTTGTGCTATATCTGCGCCGTCCATTAGTTTCACCAACTCAATTTAGGTTATGATTTCAAAATTGAAAGAGATCCCAGTATAAAGTGGACTACACGGTATGGATTCAATGTCCCTGCTCTGATTAATGTAAACTCTATAAATGCCATGCCGCCATATGTTTTCTAGATCACTTTACGGTATGATCCCAAAAATGTGGTATGTCCCAATCTCTGTTGAATGAACGTCGACCCCTAAAAACTTTTTAGTGGCCGTAAAAGTCTTGGATCAAGCTGATATTTGTTTTTTCCCTTCATCTGGATCTGCATGACCTAATCAACGTATTGCATGTCAAATAAACAGTACAGTGGGCCTTAGGAGCATTTAAATGGTAGATATCCAATCACTATTATTTTCTCGTGGTGTGGTCTATCTGAGGTTTATATCCCTCTCATTTTTGGCATAAAGCCCTGAAATAATCTGTAAAAATGGATGAACGGAAGATGAAATACATACATGATGGTGGGGCCCATAGAGCAACGAACACCAGCCACGGGGCTGATGGCCGGGGGAGTAGCTAATAAGTTTCCAAGCTTTGTAGGGTCACCGTTAATATACGCATTTTTATCAACGTCGTCATTCCGTCAAAAGCGGACGCGGGTTTCCTGCGAATAGAGCTGGGCATCGGTCCTGGTCGGATCGGATTGTGACCGATCCGAACCGATCCAAAATTTGGGTATCCTGATCCGAATCCGATCCGATCTGGGAACGGATCCGAGTCACCTGATCCGATCAGATCTGATCAGTGCATTGAATGATCCGATCTGAGACCAACTCAATAAGCAAAACCAAGTCGGATCGGATTTGACCCGGTTCGGATTCGGTCCAGAATTAATTTTAAAATTTTTTGAAAAACGTATGAATTGAATTTGTCACAGATATCATGGTGGGCTCCACCTAAGTTAATCAACTTTCATCTTTTGATTTAAATGTCCACCAAACCTGAGTTTAAAAGTCTCCCATTAATTGATGACATTGATTGCAGTGACAACCCACGATTGATGGCTTTTGGAAATTTACCTGTCCTAGCTCATTTTAGGGCATGAAACTAAATATGAGAAAGATCAGAAGCTGAATATTAGCCTGGCAATGGCCCCAACATGTCTCAACAACATAGCTGGAATCTCACTTTTTCTATTGTGTGGCTTACTTGAGATTCAGGTTTGCCTAATTTGTGGGCTCGTTCTCTAAAATGAGCCGTAAGAAATGGATAGAGTGGATTTGTCATAAACTTAGAGCGGCCCCATTTACAGTTAGACCTACATTTCCATACAATCTCCTGTACATTAGCGCATGAAATGATTGATGGAAACGGTCTTTGAATAGGCATAGTGGATTAGATGTCGCCCCGACCCCACACAATACAGTGCGACCCTTACCGAAAGGTTGACAATCAGTGTCTAGCAATAAGAAATTCCAAGCAATCAATGAACTCTCAACAGGACAGACTTACATGCAGATATACTAAAAAGAAGAGAAGCCTTCAACTTGTATTAAAAAGGGGTGGGAAATACCTAAAGAGACTGTCCACACATCACACGAACATATCATGACAGTTTTACATTCAAATAAATCATTCCATTCAGTCATTGATTAGATGAATCTAGCAACTACAACTAGTAATGAAGGCTTGCACGTTCAGTTCCAAGTAATCATATACAACAAATATATAGGAGACCATAGGTACCTGCATATAACATAGTTGGGCCTTGTCCACAGTATCGCAAGATAAGAAAGTTACTCAGGTAAATTTATTGTCTTCTACTTCAAAAAGAAAAAAATAAAAAGAAATAATTCATATGCAAAATATAAATGTAAAATGAAGACAAAGATGGCCATCATTAGGAGATGAAAAAGTTTGAGGGTGATGCTTCATTTTCTTTTTGTCTTGCATTGTAGGTCCCATAAGAAGTTTGGATCTTCTAGCCAAGCCAAGAATCTACCACCTTCACAGGTGGACTGAAACTTATCAACAATTAAGAGTTGGATCAAACTGAAACTTATCAAACAATGCACAATATTCGCCTGTTCATCCACAGAAAGGTAGGATATCATCCATGGCTGAAAATCCTCCAACAAAATAATAGGAATGCTGGCACATGAATTGTCAGATGAACAAAGCATGTTCTTTGAAAGAGAGACACTGCATCATAAAGGGAAAACCTGCATTAATTTGCATAAAAATGAGAAAATTGTGCTTTTCCAATAGATGCATGGATTGCCATTCTCTGCCAGAGTATCAAATAACTTCTTTGAAAGTTAATATCCTGTGCCATCAGGTAGTCTTGACTTGGAATGGAGAAAAATCAACAATTTCCATAATATAAAATAAATAAATAAAAAGTAAAAACTAGGAAATTGAATTCTTGAAAGTATGAAAATCACAATCCATATCCAGAGTCAAGTCCCTCAATTTGAAAACTGCCTATTTGGAAGACACCTAACAATGAGTCCATCACATTTTAGTTCATTGTAATTATGTATTAGGGATCATATTTCTTTTTGGCAAAATAATCTTGATAAATGATAACCAACCATCATAATCTCTAATACATAATTAGAGATGAACTAAAATGTGTCTACCAAATAGGTCCTAAGGAAATTGCACTTCATATGAGTCTTTACACATTTTCTTCTCAACTAATGGTGTGTTTGGGTGCCTTGAAAATGCAGTGGTCGGGTAGAACTGATCCCCACCCACAACTAATGCCCCACTCATCTCACATCTTGCATGAAATGAGTTGCGCATCAATTTCAGGCAGGAAAAACGGAAAGGTAATCGCACTTTCAATGCTGCCCACAAGACCATGCCATTTCAATCATGGGTTGATGCAAACACTTCTGTTATGCGGACATCCAAATGCACCCAAAACTACTCTTTGAAATGGCAGGAGGTCAAACAACAGCTACTACACATCTACACCTCCATAGGAGGAAATCTGGTGATATGAAAAAGCCAGAAGTAGACTGTGGTTCATTTGATGAAGCTAAGTATAGGGAAATGACTAAAACAACTTGTGAGATCACATGGCTTCAATCTCTTTTGCAAGAAACAGAAATTGAGGCCCGTGCTCCTCTCTACCATGACAATCAACCTGCCATTAATATTGCCAACATATGTATGAGATCTCAAGTCCAACCGAAAGGTTGGCTCCACCATGAGGATTTCCTTGTGCAAAGTACCAAAGGTCAGCCCTATATACTCATGGATTTGTTGGATGTCATATATACATGAAAGGTTGGAAGTTGTCCACAGGTTGGACCTTAACAGTTGTATATGTGAATGGATAGGGAGAATTGCTTCCCACCATAGATGGAAATGGGTATTACAACGGTGCCAAGAGCCATCTCATTACTTGTTTGCACAAAACCAGCACACCGACCTGAGATTGTAGCAGCCTGTACTGAGGTAGTTATCTGCCTGAATCCATGTTCTCATCACACATGCAAAAATTAGTAAAATAATCAACAAACCAGTCCCATGGTCTACTTAGGGCATTATCAGGTTTAATGCTTCCTTGAAATTCCTTAAATCAGTTATATAATCTTCATCAGTGGTAGTGTAAGTTGAGATTACCGTCCAGTAAATGAATAATCGTGTGCAATAGACTCACCGAATGTGACCGGACTAACCTGCAGACTCGCCAAAGTTAAAATGAGCAAATGATGGCATCTTAATTTAAAATGAATCCTAACTATCCAATTGATGGATTTAATCCACATTTGGTGTGGTCAGGCTAACATGGAATGAGCATTTACACGACTAGGTTAAGAAGTCTAACATGGATTTGAACTTATCATCTAATCCACATTTCGTGTGGACATGAAAACATGAAAATAGAAAATTACAATAGATCTCAAGTCCAACCGAAAGGTTGGCTCCACCCATAAGCCATAACCATAAAATTACAATGTAACTGTTTTAACAAAATTACAAATAACATTAAATAACAGAAATAAAATGCATCAAAATCACATCGCAGTTGCAGGCACTGTCTCATCTATCTTCTCACTCTCCTCTTCATCGAACTCCTCATCAACAGAGTTCTCTTTCCCCCACATTGGACGCAGCCAATCCTGACTACAAATGAGCGCTTCAACCGATTCGGGTGTAAGTGAGCTTCTATACTTGCTTACGACCCTACTCCCTGTACTAAAAGCAGATTCTGAAGCCACAGTTGAAATTGGAATTGATAATATATCACGTGCCATTAATGAGAGCACAGGGTACTGTAAATTACCGGATTTTGTCCTCCACCACTCCAAAATATCAAAATCATCACCTTTGGATTTTACAACTAAAAGATCCTCATTGAGATACTCTTCAAGTTCTGATCTAGGCATTCGTATTTGAGTCCCTTTCCGCTGTGCATAGTAAGACATGAAATCATCTATTGTGTCTTCTTGCGATTCATCAACTGCGGAACTAGAACCCACATGAGAAGATTGTTCTTTTGCCGTGCACACATACAAATTGTACAATTCACTGACCGCATCAGAAATCTTTTCGGCCTCAGCAACACCCATCGCACCATACAACTTACTACATATGAAGTCAATCATAATCATCTTGTATCGAGGATCAAGAACGACCGCAACACCCATTACCAGACTACACTCAGACCAATATTTATCAAACTTTACTTGCATACCCATGGTCATAAAGTGTAAAAAGTCTTGTCCAGTATTGCCTTTGTGCAAGGCATCTTTTACCTTCCAAAGTTCAGGCAAAAATATATTTGATGTTGGATACTTACTGCCCGAAAATTTCTTTGTGCTGTTGTAAAAAACAAAAAGGAACTTACGAACTGATTCAGCTACTGACCAATCATCTTCAGAAGGCAGCCAAACATACGCACTATCACGCTGTGCATAGTGAGAGAATGCAAGTCTCAAATCTATCGCTGAATCCAACATTTCAAAAGTTGAATTCCAGCGTGTCGTGACGTCCAACTTCATCGTTCTCTGAGTTGACAAATTCAATCGCTTCACGATCTCATTCCATACATGTAATCGTGAAGGTGACCCCCGTATGTACTTCACACTTTCTCTTATATTCTCGATGGTGGGATCGATTGTTTTAAGGCCCTCTTGTACAATCAAGTTTAAGATGTGGGCACAACACCTAACATGAAATATCTTTCCACCAAAATACAAGTCACTGGTGGCCCTAAACTGGTTACGCAAATTCATTATCACGCTATCATTTGCAGAGGCATTATCTAGAGTAATTGTGGAGATCTTCTTCTCAATTCCCCACTCCATAAGACATCTGTGTATGCAGTCTGAAATCATCAAACCACTATGAGGAGGTGCCAGATAACGAAAGTTTATTATTCTCTTGCAAAGCCTCCATTCAGCATCAACGTAGTGAGCAGTTAGGGACATATACCCCTTTCGTTGATTGGATGCCGTCCACAAATCTGATGTTAGGCTAATTCGGGAAATCGCTTGCGTTACCAACTCTCTTTTTAACTTAACCTTCTCGCCTTCATATATCTTCATACACACCCTCTTGATTGTTGTACGAGAGACCTTCTCGTATTTGGGGTTAAGGCATCTGGCTAGTCCAACAAAAGCAGGACTCTCTACCATCTGAAATGGTCTTTCATCTGTAATAATTAACTTGGCCGTCAACTCATTCACCAGCTCCTTGTCGTACTTGTAGATGGACACCAATGGACCCATTGCAGATTGTGAAAATGAAAGTGTTTGTTGCGTTGCCGCACTTCTCATTTTTTTCTGACACTTTGAAATATGTTTCTTCAACGTTGTGGTTGACCCATCTGATTGCTTAGCGTACTGACTCTTACAGTGCTTACATTGTATCTTCACTTGGCCATTCTTCAGGGTTACTTCTTCAAAATCGTCCCACACTGCCGACCTCTTTTTCATTTTTCCCGCAACATGAGACTGTGTGGTACTAGTATCAATGTCGACGGGCACCTCTTCATGTTCAAGACCTAATCCCTCATCTTCAAGGATCATCGGTGATGTAATTGACCGACCACCCGGGGCCGGGGACGGGGTATTGGAAAGACCCTCGCTTTCCATCTGATAGTTGAAATATACTATATCATATTAGCATTAGCAATCTAATGCTAATAGAGTTATACTAAATCTTAAATTAGTTACCCATCCAAGGTTGGATAGATTGTAATACTTTCATATTCCCATTTAAACGTCCACGCCGAAAATTCGGCAGCATCTCCCCATGCCTCTCTAGATAAGTTCATCTTACGTTACATTCCGATGCCAAATATCTAAAACAATGTGAAAATATTTGACATTGGATACGAAACGAAAGAAACATATCCAGAGAGAAATGAGGAGATGGACCGTGGATCAGGCATGAACATTTAAATAGACTGTATGAAAGCATACTATCCATCTAACCTTGAACTGTCCAAAATGGGACAATTTGAGCGATTTCTATGCCACCAAAAACACACCATATCTATGTATGGCCACATAGAAATCCTCAAACGGATAACTAATTATCTAACTTACCAGTAGCAATTAAATCCTAAATTAGTTACCCATCCAAGATTGGATAGATTGTAATACTTTCATATTCTCATTTAAACGTTCACGCCGAAAATCCGGCAGTATCTCCCCATGCCTCTCTAGATAAGTTCATCTTACGTTACATTCCGATACCAAATATCTAAAGCAATGTGAAGATATTTGACATTGGATACGAAACGAAAGAAACATATCCAGAGAGAAATGAGGAGATGGACCGCAGATCAGGCATGAACATTTAAATAGACTGTATGAAAGCATACTATCCATCTAACCTTGAACTGTCCAAAATGGGACAATTTGAGCGATTTCTATGCCACCAAAACACACTATATCTATGTATGGCAACATAGAAATCCTCAATCGGGTAACTAATTATCTAACTTAAAAATCACAATCACAAGTCACAAGTCACAATAATAATCTAAGCAAAGAAAGCAATAATGAGATAATCTAAGCAAAGAAAGCAATGTACATATTAAGACTAGAGTACATAGTCAATAATCAATCTACTATGCCCCTGGGTAATCTCTAGATGAGCCAAACTACTTGCAGATGAGGCTTTCTGGGCTGAACATAATAAGAGACTCAAAGGCACATAGCTTTCGGGTCCATCTATGAAACATGCTCTACTTATATTATAGTTATAACATTGTAAGATCAAACAAGATCTCAATAATTCCCCAGATACACTGTTGTATAATAAAAATAAGAAAGAATTGCCATGAAAATATAAACAAGAAAAGGAATTAAGTGAATAAGATTCTTTTCTATCTCAGCGCATGTTTGGTGGCACAAATTTCAAGAAATATCATGACATTTTGTACCTAATTAGACTAATTAATCATGAAATTTCAGACAAAATCAGGACTCCAAATCTTAAATCACTTGTGCTTGCATCAAGACAAAAAATAAAGAGAGGGCAAAAATAAAAATAACTCACTTTACAAAAGGCGAAATAAGGGACTACTGAAACCAAATACGACTCCGAAATCTCAGGTTGTTCCTCTGCTTCAACCTAAGAAAGGAACAGAAACAAATAAAGATTATTATATTGGGATAAATTATTAAAAGAAAGCAATGTCAAGCAGATAACCCTTAACCCCACATCAGAAAAGAAACATATATAAAACATTTCAATCCCAAATATGTTTTTTTATGGGAAAAATAGACAAACACATAAGAATGACAATCCCAAATGGTATTTCTATATAAATTAAGTAAAGAAGCAAACAGATATTTAAAAACAAAAAGCAAATTCTGTGAAGGGGGAAAAACCAACTACTTGTAAATTATGTGCTAGTTGGAGGATAACTTGCTGTCCAAATAGTTCCTGGTGAACATCCTTGTACATGTGTGCATCTGTGACGTTTCACACGCAACTAGTTGGACGAAAGTGTTATGATAGTGGGGCCCAACGTAGGGAATGGCATCTGTCAGTTGATCTCCCAACGTATGGAATGGATCAGGCATTAGCAGGAGGTGCTCTCGCTTAGTGAAGGAGCAACAATCCCGTCTATATATAATGCGCCGCTATTAAGTTCACCATCCAATATGTTGATAAGTTCACATAAGCCTGAGTGAAGGGAAAAAAAACAAATATCATCTTGATCCAAAACTTGTGGCTATTAATGATCAATCAAAACTTGTGGCTATTAATGAACATATAAATCAGAAAGTGTCCACAGTGAAGAAAAATTAACAGCAATCTATCTGATCCAAAGCATAAATTCCACCAAATGAATGGTTGATCGGATTTTACTTAGATATCATACAAATGGATACAGGGCCAACTATGCGTTGGTCAGACTGTAAATTACAAGGTCATCTAGATGCACGGAAAAATATGCAAAAATGAATAAAGAATAAAGAAAAAAGAAAAAGAAAAAGAGCTCTGTCCTTTGCTTTTCCTTTTTCAGCGGAAGGACTCTTCTTTGGCTGAGAAAGAAAAGAAATCAGATTTCTTACTTGGCATGAGCTGAAATGAATATATAATGTGTTGCATGAGAATAATCATCTAGTCGGATGCACAAAGCCAAAGAACATATGGTATGAATGATTCAAGGCCAATACATTCACATCATGGCCCAACTTTTTAGTCAGTGGCTAGGGCTCTAAATATTTTAATCTACATTCCTAACCTTAAGGTAGTGGATATTTAAGATAGAGATATTTGTATGAACAAAATGATAGAGATATAGAGTTTTTAAAAGAAATAGAATGTCACTTACTCACGTGATCCCTTTAAGTTCTGAAAGAGTGTGTGTGTGTGTGTGTGTGTGTGTGTGTGTTTATTTTTATTTTTTAATAACTGAAATGAAGGAGTACACAGCCTATATCAATATATGATAAAATAATGAAATACACTTAAGATGGGAACATGAAGCAAATCCATATCTGAAGTGGATCATTTCATATGGAGCTAGCAGATAGACCATTAAAAACTTCTTATTGGCCACATAAGTTTTTGATTAGGCTAATATTTCTTTTCGCCCCTTCATCTATGTTTGTGTGACCTCATCAACAATTTTGATGGAAAATAAACATTACGCTGGCCTTAGGAAGTTTTTAATGGAGTGTTCAATCACAACTGATTCCTTTGGTACGGCCCACCTGAGATTTGGATCTACTTCATGTTTTAGCCATGCCCAAAAATGATGGGAAAAACAAATAAATATAATGGATATAGAATAGATACATTGAGGTGGACCCACAGTAAAGGCCACACCGTCTTCCAAGAGGTGGGGCCCACCTAATCTGCTCCGTTGAAAACTTCTAGCCATTCGCATGGGGCATTATTTGGACGTCTTACATTGGGAACATGAATGTAATGAATACTGTGGCTGGTGGCAAGAAAAACATCAAAGAGACTATTTTTCTTTAAAAAAAAGTCAGGCCCAGTTGCTCATCAGGTGGACGGGGACCCCATGTTACTAAACAAGGGTCCTGGACAAGTTTTTTCGTTTTTAACCCTTTCCATTTGACATGCCCTGTTTTCATCTTCAGATAGTACCGAGTTGGTCCCACCTGATGGACAGCTTGGATCTCAAGCTCATGTGCCAGCTATATATAACTAGCTTCCGTCTTGCTATCTGAATCATTCAGATTACTCCAAGGCCCTTTGCCAACAAGCCTAAGCTCAGGGTAAGTTCTCTCCCGTTCTTAAGTTTTTCATTTTTCTCCTTTTTCCTGCTAATTCGACTTTGCTTCTAACTAACATTGTCTGGATCAATAATCTCAAATTGTGGCCGACGATCCTAGGTGGCCGGACCACCGACGGGCAGCGGCCATGGCTGGTCGACGAGAGAGCCATCTCTTACAAAAAAAAATAATAATAAACAGTGGCTGAGTGGGTCCACCTACCTGATGAACGGTTGCAAATGGTCGGATGAGGATTGCGAGTCGCCGGCGTTCGGGTAGGGACGACGGAGGAGAAGGGTTTGAGGGATTTTAGGGTTCGGGTGTGGGGAGAGAGCGGCAGGTAGGTAGGGTAAAAAAAACAAAAAGGGGTAAAAGAGATATATATAGGGGAGGGCCAAACTTGTCAATTTACACCCGGTCCTGTCTGGTTCGAATCGGCTCGGACCCAAACGGATCGGATTTCGGTTCGGGTCGATCGGTTTTGTTGCTTATCCGAATCCGATCCGAATTGCATTCGGATCTACCCCTTTGTACCCGAACCTAACCGATCCAGCCTACCGGTCCTGTTTGAATCGGGGCGGATCGGAGCGGATCGGATCGGATCCGCCGGATCAGACCCATTTTGCACACCACTACCTGCGAAAGCCTTTCGCAGGAAGTTCCTGCGCAAGGATGCTGTGTGGGACCCACCGAGATGTTTGTGTAAAATCCACCCCGTCCATTCGTTTTGAGAGATCATTTTAGGACGTGAGACCAAAAAATAGGTTTTATAACACTCATATGGACCACACGAGAGGAAACATTGGGTATTCAGTGAGAACCGTTGAATCATTATTTTGGCCATAAAAGTTATATATCAAGCTATATTTTCGTGTTTTCACTTCATCCCATTCGGAATGACATTATAAACGGTTTGGATAGTGTATAAACATTAAGATGGAGTCCAGGAAGGTTTCAACGGTAGGAATTTCTTTCCCCAATTTTCCCTCTGGTGTGACCGACTTGTGTTTTGTATCTACCTAATTTTTGGTCCCACGTCTTAAAATGAGCTCTCAAAATCGATGGACGGAATGAATTTCTATCATACATTGCAGTGGGTCCCACGCAGCATCCTTGCGCAGGAACTTCCTGCGAAAGGCTTTCGCAGGAAATCCGCGTCCGTCAAAAGCACAAGTAGACCACACCACGAGAAAGCGTTAACGCCTACCTTGAAAATTAACATGGAGACAGAAATTTTAGATTAAGTTGATATTTTTCTCTCTCTTTCTTGGACGTCTTTGTGACCACATGGACAGTTTGGATGTCAAATAAATATCACGGGAAGGTTTTATTAGTAGGAGCAATCATCCCCACTATTTACTGTCGTGTGATTTACTTGAACTTTGGATCTACTCATTTTTAAGCTCATGCCGTTAAATGAATGGGAAAAAATGATGGATGGAATGGATAAAACACATACATCATGGTGGACCTACAGAGATTGGGCCACTTCGTGGCTGAGGCAGTCCGCTTTTGTTTCCTCAGAGGAAAATGACTTCGTTTTGCCTTTGTGCAGCGACTCAGCGTGTGTACCTTCCACTGGGCCCACAAGATAAGTGGTCCTATGTCCATGATGTGAACTCCATGCTGCGCGCCCATGCCAGGTAAAAAAGGGTATGCTTAATGGTTGATAGAATGTTATGGCCGATGTATAAGTTTGGTCCAATTATTTAAGATATAAAAGGCAACTAAGGGTAAAGCAAAGCAAGTAGCCTAGAGGTGTTTGGAAAAAGAATGATCATAAAAGAGTAATGCAACAAAAGGATCTAGAAATAGGCCTTTTGACTGCAGTTTTTCATTGGGATAACCATTGCAATAAATGGAAGAATGATACGGACAAATAACCTATAACATAAATCTATAAATAACATAGGAATTCAACAAAGAAAAAGATACCAACCTACCAACACAATCAAATCAAACCTACCAATTTATCATTTATCTCAATTTATCCTAGGAGTAGGGATAATCAAGTGGTGGTAATTCTTAGTTATAATCTTTAGTTGTGATCCAAGTCTAAGCTCATATGCTATATTTGTCTTTTATCCGATATCAAGCAGTTCCTTTAAGAGATGCATTCTTGCGGTCGCTCTTAGTGACCGATTGTGAGTTTTTCTTTTTATTTGATTTGCATTTGTATTCTAGAAGTCATTTTTCGTGAAAGGCACAAAACAACCCATATTCAAAAGAAGAACCCACCCTTCGATTATTGCTTGATCGTTATCAAATTCTGCAAGTGACTGATCTTCTTAAAATATGGTCATATACATTCATATTGGATGTATCTGCTTATTTTGGCACTTGAGGTCAAAGTTGATCGGCTTGGATCGAGCTGTTATATCGATTCTGGCATGCCGGCATAATTGAAAACAAACTGAATAACCAACATTTTTTAGCATGCCCGATGGGACTAAAAACTACTTGGTTGCCATAATATTTGGCTAACTCAGGTACATTTTCTAGTGCAGTAATCATTTAGAATCATGAGCTGAATGGGTGGTCGTAATACTTCGACAACTGTTGTTGTGGCTAATGAGCCTCCCACTCACGAGGAGGAGGTGCAAGTCCAACAAGTACTGAGCAAGAAGATTCACTACCTAGCCTGATACAGGGTCTCACAAATCTAGACAAACCATCGATATCCTGAGTTAAATCTCTTGAGATTATGTCAGACGGGATGGTTGATATGCAAAAGGGCAACACATCACAGAACTATTGTAGGTTCAGGCAGAACATTCGCGAATTCAGGCCGAGGCTTTCAATAGGTGGATAATTGGTCACACCGAAAGCATGAATCAACTAGTGGCTTTGTTTGCTAACAAAGCATTTGTTGCACCTTAATAACAAGCTTAATGAGTTCTATTGGGAATTGGGCACCTGTGCCACTAGTTCATTCGATGCCACGGACACTTCCATTATACTGGAATATATCATTTGTTATTATCACAAGTCCGATCCAGAATGTGCAAAATTTACCACCACTGGTAGATTTCATGTCTTAAACATTTTCATGTCCAGTATATATGAAATTTACCGCCACTAGTAGATTTTAAATGTCCTGAATGTAAAAATAGGAACAAAGGAATGCCTGAGGGGCACCCCTTACCTAGAAATCAACCATATAATAAAGAACAGTATCAAGATGACCTTAAATACTGCCAGTTGTTCTACAACGGTACTGGGAGTGTAATTAAATTGTTTAACTAGTACAGGAAATAGCAGGCTAAGTTCTTGGCTAAACCACAACTCCAGTTTATCACCAGTCCTATCCTAATTGGATAGACCGGCAATATCTATTTCTAAGGATACCTTGTTTACAGGCGATACAAGTCAATCGACCGTAGAACTCATAAGTCAATTTACCATACAATGTAGAGAATTAGCCAATAATAAGTATTACAAATTATAGTTATTTGGTCATTCACTCATTGAGGTTGCCTTTACTTGGTATTCCAATTTTCTACCGAACTCCATACAAAACTAATAAGAAATGAAAGAAAATTTTCATGCTCAGTTCTTTTATAAGGACAAAGAAATTAAGGCCGATCTTGCTCGTTTTCGACAATTTAAGTGAATAAATCGAGAATTATATTGCTCAATTTAAAAGAACAAAAGGCCAATGCGAAATTGTTATGAACGAGGTAGAATATGTCCAATTGGCTCAAGATGGACTGAAATTTAAGATTCGAAAGAAATTTATTGAAACAAAATTTATTAATCTTTACAATATGACTAAGAATGTATTTCGATATGAGGCTCTACTTCAAGAGTAAATGAAGCAAAAGAATTCATTGGTAGGGATATATTACCATAACCTTAATTATGATGTTATAGTGGCCAAAATAGTGGCTAAACAATCATTCACATGTTCAATTTTAGTTAAAGCAGAGATAGCGACAACTTCTAGTAAGAAAGTTCAAAGATCTTACACCTTTGATATTTCTCATGCTGATGAAATCTTTGATATTATGTTAGCTGACAAATTTATCAAAATTTTGGCTAATCATAAGATTCTTATGGCTAAAGAACTGAAATTTTTGTTATTGTAAATGGCATGGAACTCGGTCGTATTCTACCAACAAATGTGTTGTTTTTAGGAATGTTATTCAGTATAATGTCAATAAAGGGTTGTTGAAATTTTCTGAGAAAGAAAATGAAGCAATGCTTATCGATACCGATTCGTTCTCGTCCAATGTAGAGATCAATATGGCCTCCATCAATCCTTAAAGACTGGTTCGGCCACCACAAAAGCTTGATCTTTAGGTTCAGATGAATCAACCCAAGGAACAAAACTCTATGAGGGGTGTGAAACCTGAAACATCAGTGAACCAGACCGAAGCATATTTAGGAATGAAGTGACAAAATATCAGCATTTATGTGAGAAATGTGTGGAGTGGATTCGGTCGAGTGAGAGATCTTATCGACCAAAATATCCACTGAAATAACGACCAATTGAAATGACAAGGAAAGAAATGCCTTCTATTATTAGAAAGACAAACACATCAGCGATTACTATCGGACTACTCAAGAGCCAAGTATGGTTAAACCTCGGCATGACAGTGACAAAATATCAACATCTATGTGAGAAATGTGTGGAGTGGATTTAGTCAAGTGAGAGATCTTATCGACCGAAATATGCACTGAAACAATCGACTGATCGAAATGATGAGGAAAGAAATGTCTTTTATTCTCAGAAAGACAAACACACCAGCGATTACTCTAGGACTGCTAAAGAGCCAAGGATGGCTAAACCTCGGCCTGACTGTAAAGGTATTTGGAAAAGGTTGAGTCATCCAAAATTTTCAATGATGCCTGAGGAGATGACTCATACTCAGAAGCGACATTGGCAAAAATAAACAGGCACCCAAGAGAAGGTAGTTAGTTGTTGCTTTGGATCAATCCTATAAGTATTAGCCAACTTGACCAAGGTTGGTAATGCAAAAATCGAAGGAAAATAACAAATTCTGACTGATAAAAAAGAATTAATTGAATATCATCTAGATCATGACTCGGTTGAAGATCTGAGTTATGATAAGATAAGGATGGACATAGAAGGTTTGAACGAATAGATTGGTGATGAAGAATTCTTGGATGATTTTCTGATTGAAGAATTACTCACTAAAGTAATGGAGTTAAAAGCTTCTCCTGAATATAAAAGAAAAGTGAATGAATATGCATATGAATTGGATACTTGACCAAATTAAAAAAAATACCTTGGGGGGGGCATTGTTCGAATTCGGTCATATAGTTTGGCTCATTGCCACTGACTACATTAAATTGTAACATAATGTTAACTCCGCCATTAAATTTCTAGGCTAAACCATCTTAACCAAAACACAACAGAAGGAGGTGTGGAAGAATTGGGCCCGTATAATTGAAAATAAACTAAGCAGCCAACAACCATTCCAATGGTGATTTTAAGGCTATGTAATGGCCCATTATTTGACAGCTGGGGTTTGGCCTTGTGATTAACGATGGAAATGGTTTGGTATATATATATATATATATATATATATATATATATATATAGATAACGATCTATAATTAACGTAGCTATACATGAGAGGGAGACAAAGTGATTTTAAAAGACAGGTATCCTTTAAGGGATGGTAAGGAAGGGAATCCTTTGCGGCACTTGTTTTGTGGAGCAATTACAACATTAAAAGCTAACTGAGGCCTACCATGTGGTGCGTATAAAATCTTATCCATACGTCAGGTGAAACTTCTCATGTCCACTATAAATTTCCAAAAATCAGCCCGATCAAAAACTCACATGGGCTACCTCAGGGGTAACAATGCAAAATTACACCTAAAACCGTTTAAGTTCACTCTATGTGGCCCGTCTGATTTTTGGATCAGGATGCTTTTTGCAGTCTATGTTCATCTTGATGAAGCAAACCTAATGAATGGGTTGGATAAAATTATACGAACCTTTTTGGTACTATACACAAACCTATCTTTGGCGTCTTCTCCCATTGCTCCTAGCAATATGGCCCACCGCATAGCTGATGAATATTGGAGTAGATTTCACATACTATTAAACACATATCAATGTATATAGAGGGACTTTACCACTCTCCAATGAGAGAATATACTATAAAGGGATATTTTTTTCTTTGGGATTCGAACACTTGACCTTTTGCTCTAATACCATGTTAAAAACAACAACTTGCTATAAAATGTTGAGCCGTTAGAGGATGATATATCAATGCATATCAAGGGACTTTACAAACAACCACTTGCTTTAAAAGCTCAAGTCATTAGAGGATGGCATATCAATGTATATCAATGGACTTTAACACATACACAACACGTTACGCTTAGAGGATTCCAAATTTCTGATATGCTTCACCGAGGAGAGTATGCACTTAGCAATTATACATATATCATACATGTGTTTCATATTAAATGGACGGACCCACTGTGCCACAGGAAACAGTGTGGATAATGATGTCCATCGTTGAAACCTTGCTAGGGTCCACCATGATGTTTATTTTCCATCCAACCTGTTGATAAGGTCACACAAACCTGGATGAAGGGAAAACACTAATATCAGCTTGATCTAAAACTTTTGTGGACCCCAAGAAGTTTTCAACAGTTGGTATTCAATCCCTGTTGTTTCCTATGATGTGGTCCACCTGAGCTTTGAATATGCTTCAATTTAAGAATCATGCCTAAAATGAGCTGACAAAATGGATGGATGGTAATGATAAAACACATACATCATGGTGTTGGGGTCACCATGCCATCTCCATACACATTGGATTTGGATTGTCAGCAAATTTTCATGAACAACCCATTGGTTTCTTCGTACAATAGTGGATTGCCTAATGTTGCACTGAATTGATTTTCGTGCAAGGTCATGTAAGGTAGGGACTGTTTAAACTTATTTTTTGCATCCTGACCTAGAAGAATAAAATGTCACATGTCGACACTACGAGTTTAGTACTTAGGTAAATTATACTTGCGCCCAAAGGTATATTTGGTTTATCTTCCTTTGGTGAAACGATTCCATTATTAATGCAAGGCGCATACCCTTACACTTGCCTTTTAGAGAACAAAATGTAGCATGTCACATGGCCACAATTAATGAGCCAATTAATGAGGCAGTGTGCCTATCACATATATAAAGACCCACCAAGGAAAAGAATCCTATCACAGATTGTTGCGACAATCTCAAGTGCAAGACTACGCTATAGTCTTAACTCGGTGAGTCCGAGGTCATTTTACAGGGAATTAGGTTGAGAATACAATAAGAACTAATCGAGTGGCTTGAGTTTTTAATCTATTAGAAGAAAAGATGTTTAAATAATAATTAAAAGCAACTAAGGATCTAGTAATTCCCACTTAACATATTCTAAAATTCAATTTGTCTTTTTCAAGTCGATACTCAACTATAATCGGATTCCAATATGTTCTTATTAAAAGATAAAACTATAAATCCAATCACAAACATCCAATAAGATATATGAATTGAGATAGAACAATCTCTCATGAAGATTTAGGCAATTGATCATAGGGAATCAAAAGCATCTATTGTACCTGGAGTTGACAATAAATCAATCGATTTTACAAATCAATTCCTTCTCCAATCTAAAAATTCAATTAGTATAATTTAACATTCAAAAACCGTAAATTTAAATTAAATAATAAAATTCATCAAGAGGTTCATCTCTTAGCCTTAGCTAAGAGATTAGCCTAGCATGGATAACATCTTAAAAAAATAAAATAATAATAATAATAATAATAAACTCAGAAGGAATGATTGAAGAAGAACGGCACTAAAAGAGTTTCGCCTTCTCTAAGTATCTCTCGACAACCTAATTCATGTTTTTAATAGCCTAAAAACATCTCTTTAAATAGGAACTGTTCAAAGCGACTTAAGATTTATGCAATGGTATGAACCATCAACCGATCGATTGATCCGACCGAACTTCTTGAAAAACATCTAGCAATCGAATTCAAAAATTCGTTACATTGTTGATCGATCGATGCTGGATTTCAATTAATCAAATATTACAAAACATGGATATCCAGCGATGTTGAGTTCAATCGATCGAAACTCTGTTAATTTCTTCTATGAATGTTCATTTGATCTTTGGTCGCTTTCATCACTTTGATACTTAAATCTTTTGGTCTTCAACTCTTCATCTTTCAGCTTTAACTTTTCATTTCTATCTTGATTTTGATGCAGGGAAGGACGTGAGGTCGAGCAACATCTTCCTCAAGATGATAACTATTCCGAATCCACGGAACTTCTCTAGTCTCCTCACAGAGACTTCTCGAATCCACGAGGAAAGAAAGCAGAAAATATAAATAAATTCTAATAAATTTGAAATTGATTAATGAATGAATAAAAATGAGTTCACAACCCTTTAAATAGGGGTAACAAGCAATGGGAAAGAAATCAGAATCAAACTGAATTTGCGACTTACTATAAATAGTAAACTTATATTTATAGACGGTCATGATGTCTACTAGTGAGCAAGGTTTTCGGCCAAAAATAGTAAGTGTCTTATTTGGCTTCACTAAACCATTCTCCTAATTTTTCTAAGCTCTTTTCACGTTGGACGCAACTATTAAAGCCCAACGGATGAAGAGTTATAATTAAACTAAAACTTACTATTTATAGTAAAAACAAAATTAAAATAGGGAAACGACCGTCGATCTGGCGGTATTTCATAAATCCATCTTGGGTAACCCCGCATAGTGGGGTTGGTTGGCTAAAGTAGCTCGTTCTACCCCAAAACCATATATTTTACATTAGATAACTCATTCCAGATTGCGAGATATGCCCGATTTAAGGTCTGATGGTCTAGATCACTTCAGTCGTCGACTGGGTCTTTTCTGATCCATCTTGGCCATGTAAATGTCTACAACCCGCTCTACATCAGTCTCCTCTACCTCAAAAGAACTCGTCGTCGAGTTCTCATCTTGCTCTGGTTCATGATACTTAATCAGGTCCGCGATGTTGAAAGTTCATGAGATCGTCATGTCATCTAGAATATCAACAACATAAGTGTTGTCATTAATCTTTCGGATGATTGGTACCAGTCCAATCTTTTTATTCTTCAACTTGTTGTATTTTCCAATCGAAAATCTTTCTTTATGCAGATGGACCATTACCTGGTCGCCCACCATGAACACTTTTTGTCACTGATGCTTATCTACTTGCTCCTTGTACTTTTCATTCGAGGCATGTAGCTTAGTCTGTACCTCTTCATGAATGCCCATGATCCCGTCTGTCATATGTTCTGCTGCAATGCTCATGCCTGGGAGCTTGGGTAGAGAGACCAAGTCTAGTGTGTGGCGAGGTACTCGTCCGTAAATAACTTGGAACGGAAATTTTCCTATCGAGCGGTTCACCATGTTGTTGAATGCAAACTCTGCTTGAGACAAGGAAAAATCCCGCTACTTTGGTTTTTCTCCTGAAATACATCGAAGGAGGTTTCCTAATGTGCAATTCATAACCTCGGTTTACCCGTTAGTCTGTGGGTGGTAGGCGCTGCTAAACTAAAGTCGTGTATCAAATCAAGCTCACAAAGTCTGTCAAAAGTAGCTTATGAACTTCGTGTCACGGTCAGAAGTAATAGTCTTGGGAACCCCGTGTAACCGCACAATTTCTCTGAAGAATAGATGCGCCACGTGTGTTGCATCGAGAGTCTTCTTGCATGGAATAAAGTACGTCAACTTGTAGAAACATCTACTACCACGAACACCGAATCCATGTCGTGTATGGAAGACCAAGCACGAAGTCCATAGATAAATCCTCCCAAGGACTGTCAGGCACGGGTAAAGGGGTATAGAGGCCCGTATTATGAGATTATCCCTTGGAGGTCCGACAAATATAACAACATTGGACTGCTTTTCCCACATCACGTACCAATTGCGGCCAGTAATACCGTTCTTCCACAAGAGCTCGCGTCTTATATCGCCCAAGGTGTCGACTAAGGTCACTTCCATGTAGCTCTTGGATTATCTATTACCTTAGCGAACTGTTGGAGATGCACAGTCAATTTTCCTTGAAAAGGTACCCGTCTTGTATATGTAAGTCACTGGGGTGACCTTCTTGGCATCTAACTCATGCGTCCTTAAAGTCGTCGTCCTTGGCATATATGTCTTTGAGGCACTCGAACCCGACAAGCTCATTGCTCATAGTGACTAACAAAGTTGCACGGTGACTCAGCGCATCAGCTACTTTGTTCTATTGCCCTGACTTATGTTTTAGCATGAACGTGAATTCCTGTAAAAAAGAGATCCATCTAGCATGCACATGGTTAATGTTAGCTTGACTATTAATAAATTTGAGAGCTCGATGGTCCGTGTAAAGTATGAATTCCCTTTGAATCAAATAATGTCGCCAGTGTCGCAATGCCTAGACTACTGCGTACAACTCAATCTCATATATAGACTTCTTACATGCATCGCTAAGTTTCTCACTGTAGAAGGCTACCAGCCTACCTTCTTGAGACAAAACTCCCCCAACCCCGACATATGAGGTATCACATTCGACTTCAAATAATTTGAAGTTGGGAAGTACAAGAACCAGGGTCGTGGATAATCTGCGCTTGATTTCGTCAAAGCTCCTGTCAGCTTCGTCAATCCACTGAAACTGCCCTTTTTTCATGCAATCTGTGATTGGTGACACAATGGTACTGAAAATTTTCACAAACTGACGATAGAATGTAGTCAGTCTATGAAAACTTCACACTTCGTGAATATTTGTGGGAACCGGCCATTCTCTGATTGCCTTCACTTTTTCCTCATCCACCCGAATGCCCGTGGATGTTATGACAAAATCCAGAAACAATAGGCTATTAGTCATGAAGCTGCACTTTTTTAAATTGAGATACAATTTATTTTCAGTGAGTATTTGAAGGACCTTCTTGAGGTGTTCCATATGGGTGGTTTCGTCTTGATTGTATATCAAAATATCATCGAAATAAATCACAACAAACCGCCCAATGAAAGGTTTCAGAACTTGGTTCACCAATCTCATGAATGTACTAGGCGCATTTGAAAGACCAAAGGGCATGACCATCCATAGAGTTGTACACGAGCAGAGTAACCTCGATTACTCACTCAACTCGACTCGGATTTACTCGACTTGGCATGAGTTTGAGCCAAGCATGAGCATGAGTTTGATACTCGTTTTGATTACGAGTAGAGTGCGAGCTGGGCAATACTCGACTCGGTACTCGACTCGTGTGCTAGAATCGTACTTGACTCGGTACTCAACTCGTACTGTATGGTGTTGATTTATTATTATTAGTTTTTTGTATAAATTGTTAATATATTTCAGAAATTAATATCATATATTGCTAATATATGTCAAAATTTGTTAATATATGTTAATATAGCTAATATATGTTAATATAGAAATTGTTAATATGTTAGTATAGAAATTGTTAATATAGAAATTATTAATATGTTAATATATGTTAATATAGAAATTGTTAATATGTTAATGTAGAAATTGTTAATATAGAAATTGTTAATATGTTAATATATGTTAATATAGCTAATATATGTTAAAATTGTTAATATATGTTAATACAACTAATATATGTTAAATTTATTGCTTGAAAACCCTGCTCGAATTGGGCTCAAATTTGAACTCGGACTCGAACTTGACTCGAAAACTCGGACTCGACTCGGCTCGATTTCTGCTCATACTCGGCTTGTACTCGGACGAGTAGAGCATGAGTAGGGAATCCATGCTCGATGCCCGAGCAGAGCCGAGTATGAGTAAGACTTGGGCAGTGCGAGCTGAGCATGAGCTGGGCAATACTCGGCTCGACTCGACTCGTGTACAGCTCTAACCATCCATTCATATAATCCTTCCTTGGTCTTAAAGGCCGTTTTCCACTCATCACCCAGCCATATTTGAATCTGATGGTAGCCGTTCCTTAGGTCCAATTTAGAGAATATTTTTGCACCCTCTAGCATGTCCAGTATATCGTCTAACCGTTATATAGGAAACCTGTATTTTATGGTAATTTTGTTGATGGCCCAGTTGTTGACACACATGCGCCAACTCTCATCTTTCTTTGGAGTTAATAGAGCTGGTACGGCATATGGGCTCATGCTTTCTCAAATAAGACCCTTACGGATCAGCTCCTTCACTTGCCCCCGCAAAATCTCGCACTCATTCGGACCCATTCGATAATGAGGACGATTGGGTAAACTGGACCCGGGGACAAAGTCAATATGGTGTTGGATATCCGGCATGAGGGGTAACCCATTGGGAAGGTCATCGAGCCAGATTTCTTTGAATTCATGTAACAAAGGCCTTAGTCTTTCAGGGATGATGGTAGGCTCAAGTTCTTCCCCTTTTACAATTAATGCATAAGCCTGTCCTGTTTCTTTGGATTCTTCCACGAAGTCCCGTATGATTAAGAAAAATGGCCCTCCACTTTAGAAGTTTCAGGTGGTCCTTCTGGATCCATAGGGGCCAATATAGTCTTCCGGCCGTCCTTGACGAAGATATATATGTTATCTCACCCTTTATGAGTGGCGTCACAGTCAAATTGCCAAAGTTGACTGAGTAGTATGTAACATGCTTCTATATCAACCACATCGCATACTACTTCATCCTCATAATGTTGTCAATTGAGAAGGATTTGGTGCACTATTCAATTACCTTTGTTTCAATGACCTTCTTGATCAAACCAATTGTATATGGGAAAGGATGACGCTCTATTTTCAATTGTAATTTTTCCACCATGACATTGGAGATGATGTTCTCGCTGCTTCCATTGTCAATGATCACGTCACAAACTTTTCGATTCACTGTACACCTAGTATGGAAGATGTTATGCCGCTGTGGATACACTTCTTTTCTTAGCGCATATAATAGCCGCCTCACGACGGGTGACTCACCGCGATCTTGCTGAACCCAACTTGAATCATCTGCCTCATACTCGGTAGTATGCTACTCTTCTTCAATATCTGGATCTTCATAGGCGTTATCAGTACTACCATTATTGATGGCGAGGTTCGCCACTTTTCGTTAGGGACAAGTATTTGATAGGTGACCCGGTTGGCCACAACGATAGCAGTTGTCGTACCTTGGTTAAGCATAGGGGTTCGGGATTCTACTTTGACCAGCAGCAGTCGATACGCCCTTTTGGGGTCGAGCTTGCCCGCTTCCCTAATCTCAACTCTCAAACGTAGGAGGTTGAGTGCGTGCTCCTAGGGGTTCCTTCCCCTTGAGCTATGGAGCTCCCTGTGGCGGACCTGCCCCAGCGATCCTTGCGATATGATTGGTCCGTATGTTAAGACGTTGAAGTTGCACTTCTACTGAGTAGCCAACTTGATCGCATCATTCATCGTCCAGACGGACTGCATCTAGACCCTATCCTGTATCGCCGTACGTAATCCACCATTGAATCAGGCGACTTGTTGCGATTCAGTCTTGACCAAATCGTTACGCGCCGCCAGGCGGTAAAATTCTTCTGCGTATTCTTTCACCGACCGACTACCCTGTCGACAATTTTGATATTGTTAGAATAATACCTAATCGTAATCGCTAGGGAGGAATCGGGCACGTATTAACTGCTTCATCCACTACCATGTGTGGATTGGTGCTTTCATCTGCCTGGTCGTGCGAGTTGTAGTTGTTCTCACCAAGATGAAGCTCCGTTTTTTAATTTGTAGGCCACAAGCTTGACCTTCTTTGCTTCAGGGATGTCCATATAGTCAAAAAATCACTCAACTTCAGAAAGCCAATCGAGGAAATTCTCAATGTGTAGTTGGTCATTGAAGTTAGGAATATCAACCCGTATCTTGAATTCTCGATCTGTTCAATTTACTCGATCACCGCCTTATCTAGAGTGTTAGAAGATTATGTCATCGATCTCCTCCTCACTGGATCCCTCTTCCTCAAGAATGACCTTTGGATGCACTGCGGGTACTATCCTCCGATCAGGGCGATTACGAGTTTCAGTAATTGGCGGTGGAGAATTACCACCAGGAACACGGAGTTGTCCTAGGGTTTCCACCAAGAGATCCCTATGCGGTCGATGGAAGCCTGTAGCCCTTGCATGGCTTGCCAATTCTCTTGTTGCACTACTTCGAAAGTTGCTGCCATTAAAGGTAAATTCCCTGTAACACCGCCTATGGAATTGTTGCCCGACCCATCGTTAGAAGCCATCTATCCTAGGAAAAACCTCGCTTTGATATCAAATTGACACAATGAAGGAAGTAAGGTCGAGCACCGTCTTCCTCAAGAGGATAACTATTCCAAATCCACGGAACTTCTCTGGACTCCTCATAGAGACTTCTCGAATCCACGAGGAAAGAAAGCAGAAAATATAAATAAATTCTAATAAATTCGAAATTGATTAATGAATGAATAAAAACAAGTTCACAACCCTTTAAATAGGGTACCAAGCAACGGGAAAGAAATCAGAATCAAACTACAACTAAAACTCCTAGAATTCATGACTTACTATAAATAGTAAACTTATTATTTATAGACGGTCATGATGTCTACTAGTACGCAAGGTTTTCGGCCAAAAATAGTAAGTGTCCTATTTGGCTTCACCAAACCGTTCTCATAATTTTTCTAAGCTCTTTTCACGTTGGACGCAATTCTTAAAGCCCAACGAATGAAGAGTTATAATCAAACTAAAACTTACTATTTATAGTAAAAACGAAATTAAAATAGGGAAACGACCGTCGCTCTGGCGGTATTTGGCAAATCCGTCTTGGGTAACCCGGCTTAGAGGTGTTGGTTGGCTAAAGTAGCTCGTTCTACCCCAAAATCATATATTTTACGTCAGATAACTCATTCCGAATTGCGAGATACGCCCAATTTAAGGTCCGATTGTTTGGATCACTTCTGTCATCGACCGGGTCTTTTCTGATCCATCTTGGCAATGTAACTATCTGCGACCTGCTCTACATCAGATTTCTTTTGAGCTTTAATTTCATCACTTTAAACACAAATTCAACTTTGAATTCAAAATAGTCCTACATGTAAAAATATTTATAATTAGTTTAATATAGTACTTAATTGCAAGGGAAAACAATGCATATGAATGGATAACTATGCAATATTTGAGTCTTAATAAGGATCTGATTATGATTCACTCGATAAGGTCGTCTCTCACAGACATTCTAAGATGGGAGATCTTCCCAGAGACATTTGGATGGTTTGCGATGATCACAAATATTCCAAATATTTGAAGATTAAACTAATACTCAAGCAAATCAGGTTGTGCGCGGTTTAGATCCAAATTAGGAGGTGATGAACACCAAGTGAAATGGACTCTTTTCCGTACATCAATCAGAATTAAGAGAATGGGAGAGGTCGATGGTTAATTTGACTTTTCTAGGACCACATTCAGAAGGGAGCGAGAGTTCAAGGTCATGCCGTAGGTGGTTTGATTGGGTCATTAAGATGAATGACCAAGATCAATTTAAGGTCCAGGATCAGTGGTAGAGGTTTTCTTGATTAAACTATTTTTATATACAGCATCATCCAAGAGACCATCTATGCAAAATCTGAGAGTCACGGATCCGAATTCTTATAGATTTTCCTATTAGGAATGCATGTCGTAAAAAACAAGGATGATCCAGGATTAGAAAGGAAACCTAGTGAGAATTTTGTGCCTAGACAACCTATAAAAGGAACATGTGATGAAGAGTTCGAGTTTCACATCAAACATAATCTATCTTCTTTTACATCTATCTTTACTTTTTATCCTAAGTTAGCATAACCTAACCTAGTTTTAGTATGGATCGCTACTATCCAGCGCTAACATTACAGTGCCGTAGGATTAGATTAAATGTACACGACTCTAAGTTATTAGATCCCAATCAACTGAGTTTTTATTTAGGTGATTATCTTTGTAGTCACATTCTATTGACCATCAACGTCGATCATATGTTCTTACAGATGAATCGGGTATTTATTTCTCGTTTGTGTTTTTTTTATAAATTGTTTATTCTGATACTCTGTCAATTGTAATAAGCCACATATTCAAAAATTAAAAAAATGATTATTTTAGTGTTTTTTTATTTATATGTTAATCTTTATTCCTTTGAAAAATATTAATTACAATTACTGGCGAAAGAAAATTCGTGAAGTTGTAAGGCAAAATGAATCCATTAGAAAGGACTAACCCCTAACATTTCGCGTATCGCCCGATCACAACCTATGGCTGACTTGATAGCTGAATTTCTGAATCTGGTCCTACGTATTCATTTTGATACAGTGGGCATTCGTTTCAGTACGGGGTCACAAACGTTAAATCAAACATTGAGTCGAGTATAATTTTAGTATGCCCGTACATAATCACATACAAAATCTAAATACAAGCCCTTGATCATATATGTGACCTTGTGTTTGATTGAACTACGCAAACAAGTACCACGTTATGTAAGGCTCAGATGTTTCAACACAAATACTCGGTAGTAGCTCAACTAACCTTTTGTCCTGCTTTGTTTTACACACCCACACCACACACACACATAACACGTGGGCACTCGATCTCATAATCTTACTGTTGAAACAAAGTCTGTCTAACACTGAGCCATAGACCCAAACCCAACCTCTTCTGTTACTTGTTTCGTCCTGATTTCATCGGAAGCATGCTTGATATTAGCTAAATTTGGTGGGTCTGGTTACATCAAATATCACAAAATATCATGATATTTCATGAATTATCAATTTAATTTCATGGAAATTTTCATGATATTTCTTGAAAGTTTGGTACAACTAAACGCACCTTGTATATATTTCTTTTGCCAGCAATAGAAGGAAATATTGAAAGAAAAAAAGAAAGCTAAAAAAAAAAAAAACCATGTTTGCTGACGTGAACAAAACCTCCCCATACTCATGGAAAGTGTGAGGGACATCCACTGATTTCATGGAAATTAATAGATCGATGTTTTGTGATATTTCCTGAATTATCAGTTTAATTTCGTGAAAATTTTCATGACACTCTTACATATCTCTTTTGGTAGCAAAAGAAGGAAAAAAATGAAATGAAAAAGAAACTATGTTTGGTAACGTCAACAAACCTCCCCACACTCCATCTTTACGTGCAACACCAGGCAACATGGAGAGTGCGTGGGACATCTATTAAATGCCGTGGAAATTATGTTTCATGATATTCCATGAATTATCAGTTTAATTTCGTGAAAATTTTCATGATATTTCTTGAAAATTTGGTACATTTAAATGCACCCTTGCATATATCTCTTTAGTTAGCAAAAGAAAGGAAATAAAAATAAAAATAAAAAAAGAAACTATGTTTGGTAACGCGAACAAACCTCCCCATAATCTTTATATACATGCAGCGCACATGGCAACATGGAGAGTGCGCGGGACATCTATTGATTTCGTGGTAATTAACAGAGGATTCAAGATATTTCGCAAAAATATCATTATATTTCATAAATTATCGGTTTAATTTCGTGGAAATTTTCATTATATTTTGTGAAAAATTAGAGAATGAAAAAGAAACTAGGTTTGGTAACGTTAACAAAGCCTCTCCACACTCCCATCTTTACACGCAGTGCACATGACAAGATGGAGAGTGCACCGGACATCTGCTAAATTTGTGGAAATCAACGGATGGTTCATGATATTTCATGAAATATCAGTTAACCTTTGTGGAAATTTTCACTATATTTCCTGAAAATTTATCTCTTTTGCTAGCGAATGAAAGGTGGAAAAAAAATAGAAAAAGAGGACGCAGATTGCGTCCTACCCCCGCCTGGACGGTAATCTGTCTAGGCAGGGTTCTATGGGGCTTACCTTGATGTAAGTGTTTTATCCACTCCGTTCATCAATTTTCTCAAATCATTTTAAGGTATAATCCTAAAAATGAAGCAGGTCCACAACCAAAGGAAACTGTAGTGATAATGACATCCACCGTTGAAACCTTTCTAAGGGCCACCATGATGTATTTTTACCATCCAACATATTCATATTACCGTCTGGGCGGGAGTAGGACGCAATCCGTGTCCAAAAAGAAAAAAATGAAAAAGAACCTATGTTTGGTAACCTCCCCCACACCACAATCCATCTTTGCATGTATCACATATGGCAACATGGAAAGTGCGTGGAACATCTGTTAATTTCGTGGAAATTAACTGATATAGATATTTCATGTTTTATCAGTTTAATGTGGTGAAAATTTCCAGGATTTTTCCCGAAAATTTAGCACAATTTAAAGTAACCTTTATGGATCTCGTTTGCTAGAAATAATATTAATAATGATGATGAAGATATGTTTGGTAAGGTGAACAAAACATCTCCAGCTGTTAATAGCTGTTAATATGATATGATGAAAAACGGAAGGAAGTTCACTCAGTAACATAGCCAAGCATGACCGTTTAATATTGGTCCATCGTTAGGAATGTTTTCAAAACCGTTCATTCCTTCCGTACATAGGTGGCCCAAACGAGTAATGAGCCTAATATCTAGTCCAGGTCACGTTCATGGTGGGGCCCACATGTGGTCATGTCAGATATCCGTAAGCTGTTCCCATTTTGGCCGACGCGGATTGTGTGGACCTCGGGTGTTGACGTGGCAAAGTCCTGTCAGCCCCACCATGATGTATGTGTTAAATCCACACCCGCCAATTCATTTTTTGAGATCATTTCAGGACATAATCCCAAAAATATGACAGATCCAAAGCTCAAGTGGACCACACCACTAAAAAAAAGTGGGAATTGAACACGTACCATTAAAAACTTATCACTGGCGCAGAAGTTTTGGATAAGTTGATATTTGTTTTTTCCCCTCATCCAAGTCTATCTGGCCTTATAAACAGGTTGGATAGCAAGTAAACATCATGGTGGGCCCTAAGAAGGTTGGGCGTCATTGCCCTACCGTTTTCTGGCTTTCAAAACCTAATATTTCATGTATTTTGAATAAAAGGGCTCGTTGTATTATAACCCGTCGGTGTGGTCGCACGGATATTAGTCGGTCCACTTGAGCTTCATTTGTAGGCTTATACCTAAAATGATATGACTAAATGAATGGACGGAGTGAATATAATAAGTATATGAATTATGATGGCGGGCTCACAAAACTTTGCCACGTCAACACACACCGTGGTCGGTGGCGTGGGAAACGGATTGGCTACTCCCCCTGACACCAGCCAATGGCTGGTGTTCGGTGCTCTGTGGGCCCCAACATGATGTATGTGTTTCATCCATGCCATCCATATATTTTTATAGATTACTTTACAGTATGAGACCAAAAATTAGATATATCCGAATCTCAAATGGGCCACATTACAGGAAACAGTGTTGAATGAGTGTTGACCATTAAAAACATTTTGGGGGTCATAGAAGTTTTGGATCAAGCTGATTTTTGTTTTTTCCCTTCATCTGGCCTGTATGACATAGTCAATGGATTGTACGTCAAATAAACATTACAGTGGACCATAGGAGGATTTTAATGGTGGATATCCAATCACTATTGTTTTCATGTGGTGTGGTCTGAGACTTATATCCCTCTCATTTTATGGATCAAGAACTAAAATGATCTTTAAAAATGGATTAACGGAATGGATGAAACAAATACATCATTTTGGAAACCACAGAGCACCGACCAGCATCCATGGGGCTGGTGGCAGGGGGAGTAGCCAATCCGTTTCCGGTGGCGTGTGCCACCCCACGCAATCCTCGTACCATTTAAACACCTCCCCACGAGTAAGTTAGGAATGTGTCCCTTGCTTCACTCATTGTATTTTGACTCGTGTTTGCACAAATCATCATTGGTCAACGGAAAAGACCATGAGACGAACCAAGCAGCTGCTGCCTCTGGGTTCTGCTAGGAAACGGCTTCCTCCAATGGTGGGCCCAACGACTCTGTTTGATTGATGTACCCACTTCAGATGCAAAGATCTCTACAAATAGAAAATTCTAACCCTCAAACCGTTTAACATACATATGTTCTAAGGGATCTGGATTAATGGACCGTGTAGATCAATGTGTCCACATTATCCAATCAAGAAAGCTCCGGTGACACCGTCCATCTTGTATTAACAAGAAAAGGACGATGCATATGGGTTAATTAGCTATGCCCCATGTCTCTGAGATTGTATGATCCTAGTTCCTAGTTTTGTGACCATCGCGTGAATTTGGTGCACTAGCTGCGTGTATAATACAGACCCTTAGTTACTTTTACACAAGGATATCCTGCATCTTGCTGCATGTAGGCCCACCACCATGTGCGTGCCAAATTCATCCCTAAGGGTCATTTGGATGGTTATAAATGGTTTATGTGATAAGTGATTTATAGATGTAAATTATTTACTTATGTACTATATTGCTATGAGCTATAAATAATTTACCTTTAAATGATTATCTTAGTTTGCAAAGCTTATAAATTGTTTTAGTCCTATAAACAAAGAGCTAATCTTTTCATTTGTAGTCTTTAGGTTGCCTATAACATGCCCGTAAATGAAATCAAATAGGGGTTAAAGATAGATCTAGGCATTTCTAACCCGATTCGGTGGATCCGACCCGATCCGAACCGAACCAACGGCCTGGATCGGTGCGGATCGAGTAGGGCCAATCATATCCGATCGTTCATCGGATCGAGTTCAGATCAGTGGCCAATCTGAACCGATCCAATCCGGGATCTAATCCGATTGGATCCGATTCGATCTGATCCGCACAATGTTTATTCAACACTATTTCCTGTAAATGTTGTCCACTTGAGATTGAGACATACCTCATTTTTTGTTTAATACCATAAAATGATCTAGAAAAATAGATGGACGGCATGGATGAAATAAATACATCATGGTGGGTCCATAGAGCACCAACCATCAACCATGGGCCAATGGCAGGGGAGTAGCCAATCCCTCTCTCAGCTCATGTCTCGAGCCTCGAGGTACACATCGAGCAATGAGATCTGAGAGAGAGAGAGAGAGAGAGAGAGAGAGAGAGAGAGAGGGAAATAGTTCTCCCATGAGCTCGAGCTGTGTGGGCACTACCGTAATGCATGTCGAACATCAACACCGTGCATTTGATAAGTCCCCTTTAAATTATGGGATATCCCAAAAATCAGTCGTATACGGAACTCAGGTGGGCCATACCATCTAAATCATGTGAAGACATTCCTAAAACATATAAAAGCATTTGGTGGGGCCCACCTAAAATTTGGATGCATTTGAAACTTGGTCTGACCCCTCATCCAAGTGGGACACACATAATGAATGGTCTGGATTTGTGAACCACACCTCAGTGGGCCCAAAAAATGATTATGAATATTATAATGAGAGGGTAACCCGTACCGTAAACATGAAGTATTCACGGACTGGTATAGTCCACTTGAGCTTTAGATATGCATCAATTTTGGGTTCAACCACTAAAATGATATGGAAAAACGAATGGACGGCGTGGATAAACCACATGCATTCAAGGTGGGCCCCAACAGAGTTTACTCAGCAAGGTGGATTAACCACATGCGTACACGGTACACTGACGCAGTTTCGTGTCGTGCACTGCACGTCAACACAACAACAAGCTGTGTAGATAGGACGCGGATTTCCTGCGAAAGCCTTTCGCAGGAAGTTCCCATGCTTGAAACTTAGGTGGGATCCACCGTGATGTTTTTCAGAAATCCACTCCGTCCATCCATTTTGTGAACTCATTTTAGGAGATGAAAACAAAATTGTGAAGGATATGCGACTCAAGTTAGTCGTACTAAAGGAAAATGTGGTTAGGGAAACTTCTACCATTGAAACCTCCCTAGGTTCTAGGGTGATGTTTACATGGCATCCATACCGTTAGTAACGTCATTTGTACTAGGATGAACTGAAAACACAAATAATAGCATGATTCAAAACTTTTTTAGCCCCACAAATATTTCAACTATGGACATTAACGTTTTCAGCCTACTTAAGCATTGGATACGGTTCATTTTTGGCCTCATATATATCTTAAAATGAACTCATAAAACGGATGGACGGAGAGGATTTCTCAAAAATACGACAGTGGGCCCCACTTGGGTTCCCAACGTTCCTGCTTCACAGGAAATCTGCGTCCGTGTAGATACATGTCGTGTAAAGACAAGCGAAGACGCGCCTCGAGCTCCGAGTTGTACGAACGGCTCAAATGAGATCAAAATTACATGGGCCCCACAATGATGTATTTATTATATCCATACCGTTTTTCCATTTTTTGTGATCATTTTGAAGCATTTGCAAAAAAAAAAAAAAAAAAATTTGAATCATATCTAAAGCTCAAATGGACCACACCAAAAATAGCAGCGAGGATAATGATTTTCACCGTTAAAAAATTCGTAGGGCCCACCATAACATTTATTTTCCATCTAAGCTGTTAATAAGGTTAAAAATACATGGATGAATAGGAAACACAAATTTCATATTAATCCGAAACTTTCGTGATCTCCAAAAGGGTTTCAATGGTAAACGTTCAATCCCCCACTGTTTTTTACAATGTGGTCCAACTGATCTTTAGATCTGTCTTATTTTTCGGCTCAAGCCTTAAGAGGAACTCTCCAAATGGATGGACGATTTGGATATAACACATACCTTATAGTTTGACCCACAGACCCAACCCGATCCGAACCGTACCCAACCCGATCCGATTCGATTTCCCTGACTGAGTCGAACTCAGTTCGGGTCAGGCCAACCGTGTATCAGATCAGTTTGAGTCAGATGTCCTGGACTCGGTCCTGGATCGGATCTAGTTCGGGTCAACCCATGTAAGTTTCGGATCGAATCGAGTTGGACTCAAATCGATCCGACTCGGTCCGATGCCCAGCTCTAGTTAAAAGGCATTTTTCATCATCCATATGTATGTCCATTTGTATGTAAATCATTTATGGTTAGTGTCGTACCATATTTCTAACCATTCTAGGTTAAGTTAATATGAGGGTGACATGTGGCATTGTATAGGAAATAAGAGGTGGATGAAAAAATCTTCAAGATACTTAGAGCGCTTTTTAAGAAATTATAGCTGGCGTAAATCTAGTTTTACACCTCAATGGATGGTTAACGAAGTGATGTGGTCGACATACTCAAAAGTTTAACGAGCGAAGCGAGAAATACGGTCAAATAATTTAATTTACAAAAGGCAACCAAGATGAACAAAATTTGGTCGACAGAAGAGGAACAGTCACAACAAGGAAACTTAATGAGAGAAGGATCTAGATAAGTCTTTACGACTGTTGTAATCATTGCAATAATGGAAGAAGTATCTAGAAGAATAAGCTGTAGGAGAAATCTATAAATAAGATATCTACATAGCAGAAACCTAATCAATCTACCATCTAACACAATCCAATCAAAGATAACCAATCTATCAATTTATTTATTTTTTTCTCAACTTACCTAGGAGTAGTGGTAATTTTTAGCTATAATCTTTAGTTGTAATATGAATCTATGCTCGTACATTGGATTTATTCTCTATCCAATATCACGTAGTTTTTTCAAGAGATGCATTCTTGCAATTAATCTTACTGATCGATTGTGAGTATTTCCTTTTGTTTGATTGCATGAATATTCTGAAAAGTCCTTTCTTGAGGACGGCATAAAGTAGCCCATCTTCGGAGGAAGGACTCCACCCTCCGATTATAACCTGACCGTTATAAAATTCTACAAGTGGCTGAGTAAGTGATCGATCTTCTTAGAATTTGGTCATATACATTCATATTAGATGTATCTGCTTATTTTGGCACATGGGTTCAGAGTTGATCGTTTTGGATCGAGTCGCTTTATCGATTTTGGCACACTCATGCACACTACACGTGACAGAAAATAAACTGAGTGCCAACATTTTTTGCACCGCCGGTGGGACTTGATATATTACTTGGTTGTCATCAATTTTTCTTTTGCATTGATTATGCAAAAGAAATAGTTTTAACACAAGTACACTCACTGGTAATTTCATGGAATCATGAGCCGAATAGGTGGTCTTAATGCTTCAATAGCCGCTACTAATATTGTTGTGGTCAATGAGCCTTCAACTTATGAGAAAGAGTTACAAGTTCAACAGGTGTCCGACCAAGAAAATCCAACACCAAGTCCAGTGCCAATTCTTCCAAATCCGGATAGACCATCAACATCCCGGGCTAAACCCTTAGAGATTATATCAGTTGGGATGGGCGACATGGTCGTAACCAATCTCGCCTTATATAAATCATGTTTCTTCTGATGGATCTACTTACAATTGATCGTTTTACGCCCAACGGGAAGCTCCACCAGCTCCCACGTCTCATTTTTATACAAAGAATCCATCTCGCCTTGCATCGCCACCATTCACTTCTCAACATCTACATCATCCAGTGTTTCGTAAAAGGTAGATGGATCCCCCTCATTCGTAATGAGAGCGAATGTAATATTCGAATCATATCTATATCTCGTCGGTAATCTACAATCTCTCAATAGATTTCTCCTTATAGGTGATGGCTCCACCTGTTCATGTACCTCTTCCTATGGTATAGCTTCTTCCTATATCTCACCTTTTTCGATTTTGACATCAATAACTACTGATTTTCCTATTTCCTTCTATTTATTCTTACGGAACAAGGAGTCATCATCAAATTTGAAGTCACGGCTAATCGTGATCTTCAGTGTGACCTGGTCATACAACTTGTATCCATTAACACCATCATTATATCCAATAAAAGTGTACTTCTTCACCAATGGTGTAGTTTATCTCTCTCAACTGACGATATAGGAGAGTAAACGTCACAACCAAATACTCGCAGCCTTAAGTATGCAAGCTACCTTAACAACATTTTGAAGTTTTGTTAACTTCATAATCACTCTACACTTCTTCTGAAATTTTATAACTGATTGGCGTAGACGGAAACCGATTCACTGGGTAGCAAGTCATGTTAACAGCCTCAATCTATAATTCTTTGCTTAACCTAGAATTACTCAACATACTTCAGGCTTTCTCCAAGAGAGTGATTCATTCGTTCTGCCACAACGTTTTGTTCTGGTGTGTGCCTAATTGTGTTATATTGTACGATTCCCTCATCTTTACAAAACTAACTGAATTCCTTTGAAGTGAATTCTTTATCATTATATGTCCTTAATATTTTTAACTTTCATCATATCTAATTTTACACATGTTTAAGGTGGTAAAAACATTAATTTTATATTTTATAAAGTAAATTAACCCAAACTTTTCTATAGTAGTCATTTATAAATGAAATTTTTTTAAAAAATGATGACCTCCCTTTAGAAACAATAAGTGATGACCCTCAAACATCTAGATGCACATAATATAGAACACTCTTACTTACATGTTTTCCATATTTAAAGGACAACTGTGATTGTTTACCATTTATACAATGATCGCATATATTAAAATAAAAACTTTTAAAAGCAGGAATCAAGCAATGATTAAAAGGTTCCTTCATACCACGCTTGCCCATGTGCTCTAAACGCACATGCCATAAACGTATCGATGTGGACTCGGCTACAAAAGTTGCAACTCCACCCATATCATTATTCCATTAGCTTGTCAAGGTTATTGCTCCGCTGTGTTTTCATTGCCATAAGTGCTCCTTTTGAAACCTTCAGGACATAATCAAATCCAATAAACGTGCACCTAAGTGCATCGAGAGCTCCTAGGGATACCAAATTCTTTCTTAATTCAGGAATGTGTCTCACATCCATCAAGATACACTCCGTTCCATCAAACATCTTAATGTAAACCGATCCAATTCCAACAACCTTACAAGTAAAGTCATTGCCCATAAACACCTGGCTTTTATCACACTCGTTGTAACTGGTGAACCAACTCCGCTGAAAATTTATGTGGTATATGAAGCCTCGAATCCAAAATTCACTACTTGCTGAGATACCCGGATTTGAATATGGTCAGAACATCACAGCCACCCACCTCCTTACTGAATTCCACTGTGTTAGTCTCCTTTTGTGTTTTATCTGATTTTTTCTCTTTTTAAGCTTTATGATTTCAACAATCATTCTTCATATGCCCTTGTCTTCCACAATTCCAGTGATTCATCTTTCCCTTGGCCTTAAACTTGGACCGAGATCACGAGTCTCTTCTTCCGCTCAGAATTTCTTCCCCTAGCAACCAACGTATCCATGGAGGAACCATTGACATTGTCCTTCTTTCTCAACTGTTTTGAATGAAGGGTTAAGATGACAATTTCGACGTTTATGGTCTCCCTACTATGGTACATAGTGTTTACGAGACTCTTATAAGACTCTTGAAGAGAGTTCAATAGAATTAGGGATTTGTCTTCCTCACCGATCATCACTTCTCACTCATCAATTTACAAAGTAATTGATTAAACATGTCAATGTGTTCATTAATATCAAACCCTTTCGTCATCTTTAGGTTATAAATTTTAATTTTTTTAGATACAAACGATTAAAGAAAGATTTCGTCATGTACAAGGTTTTTAACTCTCTCATCTAGTTTTTCCCACTCTTCATCGCTCGTATGACGCTTCTCTACATCAAGGAGTGCATGTTGTAATCCTTGTTAAATTAGAATGACTCTCATCTTCACCTTCCATAACTCAAAATTATTTTTCTCGATGAACTTCTTAGTTTTATACTTAACGTTAGATTTTTTCATCAACATGTTTCAGATTCAAACTCAAATCCCAACGTATATCTCTAATACCATTTATTGGGAGGACTGTGGAAGCAAATTCTAAATTTGAATCAAATATACAAAAGATAAACGCAACAAAGCATGCACAGGAGCACATAATTTTACATGGAAAATTCTTACGGGAAAAAACCATTCAACAAAGTGACGAAAATCCACCATGAAAACGAATTAGGAAAAAACTATGGCACAAAGCGACAAAAAATCTACTATGAAAACGAATTATAAGAGATTAACGAACTTACAGATGCGAAAACCCTCCTTTTCTTTCTTACAAACCCTAAAATCGACTTAGCCCTACTTATTCTTACCTAATCTCGCACTTACACCCATATATAAGTGTTACAATCGGAATAGGAAATTAATCGCGCAATTACGCAAAACTGCACACACTGTCGATCTATGCATCGATCAATTGATTGACACCAATCAAGCAACTCACGATTGATCGAGCAACCAATCGAACATGGCCAAAAGTGTCCAAAGAGTTAACTGATTAATTTGGAGTTTTCTCGATCAATCGACCCAACTTGCCAATAGATCGAACCTAACCAAAACTGTCCAGAGACCAATCTATTTAATCCAGGGTTCACTTGCTTGGTCAACCAGACTGGGGATCGATCGAGAACCCCTATTGATGATAGATTGAAGATATTCAAACAACAGTGAGTGCCGGAAGCCCTAGCCCAAGCCAAGATTTGGCCCTAACCCTGGCCCTTGAGGGTCAGGGCCAAGACAAGGTTGGGCCGAATCAGGGCCTACCCTATGAGTTTAAAAGTGATGTGATGCCAACGGATCGAATGTGAACGGAGAGATTTCCATGCAATTAACCCACAAAATCATTTCCTTTTGTAAGTGTATATATCATTGCCCAGTGGGTTAGGTGTTATCCGACTAATGTGTTACCCCAACGTGGTGCAATATCATTAGCGTGCAAATGCCTACCAGAGAAGAGTCAAGTATGTACTCGACCTAGGAAAGTTGATGGGTCCACCCCCTGACAGCTTCTGCACAGAAATAAGAAGGCACCACGTCAGGGGTAATACCTTAGTCGGTGTTAATCTACTTCCATGTTACCATATAAGTAGTTATCGTACGCTCTATTACTTAAGACGTTGAGCATTCATAAATTATGCACAAGGGAGGATTTAATTCCAATGAAACCGTTTACACTGTGGGACTCCTCCGATAACCCCCGGAAGATACCAAAAATCCAAAACTTCAGATATCGTACGATATTATCGTCGATATCGTGCGATATATTGTCAATATCATGCGATACATCGTTGATATCACCAATACAACCCACCCCGATCTAACAGTTCGAGCTTCTTTTTTTGTAAAGAGAGGAAAAACTGGAGGGAGGATTTCAGTACCGTGATTGGAGGTCGAATTTGGTGGGTTTCGATTTCCCTCTTTCTTTTTTCCGTTGAATCCAATGGAGATGCATCGCAACGCAACGGAGATTTCGGCGAAGGGATTTCTCCAACTGAGATTTCGGCGAGAAATCGGGCCTATTGAGGTGAAGATTTGAGATTTTTTTGGGTTCCGGAGCTTCCGGAACCCTCTTCCCTCTTTCAAAACGCAGCTTTGCTGAATCCCTTAGATATCCCATTGCGTACTGAGTTACTCGTACGCTTTATCGTACCGATAAAACTCCATGGGCCCACCGTGAATGTATGTGGTTTATCCACACCGTCCAACTGTTTTTCCAGCTCATATAAGGGGTTGATCCCAAAATTGAAGCATATCCAAAGCTCAAGTGGACCATACCATATGAAACAATGGGAATAATGATTACAACCGTTGAAACCTTGCCAGGCCCACAATGATGTTTATTTGTCATCCAACCTGTTCATAAGATCACAGAAACAGGGATGAAGGGAAAACATAAATATAAGCTTGATCCAAAACTTCCGTGGCCATCAAGAATTTTTCAATGGTATATGTTCAATTCAGGTTGTTTACCGTGGTGCGGTCCATTGGAGCTTTAAATATGCTTTAATTTTGGGATCAAGTCCTAAAATTACCTATTAAAATGGATTGAAGGAGTGGATAAAATATATAAATCACGGTGGACACCACAGAGTTTACTAAGTACACAAAATAAAATGCACCTGTAACTCGTGGGTGGATTGATGCTACGTGAGTAACAACTTAGTTGGTGTTACGCTTGTTGTAGGGCCAACGTTGATGATATGTTGTAGATCCAATCCATCCATTCGTTTTTATAGCCCATTTTATGATGTAATCCCAAAAATCAAACATATTCAAATTATCAGGTGGACCACACCACATTAAACAATGATTAATGAAAACTTACCATTAAATGATATGGATTTGCTTAATTTTTCTAGTGCGGTCTGCCCAAGATTTGGATCTACTTAATTTTTGGATTAATATGCTTAAACTATATGAAAAAATAAATGGACGGCCTAGATAAAATATATACAACAAGTTGGACTCCACAGATCCTGTGACAAGTCCGGCTGCTATACCACATAGGTTGTGTGGTGCGAAGACGACCGTTGACGCTCCAAGTTGTACCAATGGTTCAAAGGAGATCAAAGTTACATGGGCCACACAATGATGTATTTATTATATCCACCCCGTTCATCAATTTTGCGAGATCATTTTAGATCATGAGCCCAAAAATAAGTCATATCCAAAGCTCAAGTGGACCACACCACAAATAGTAGTGGGACAATGATTCTCTCCATTAAAACATTTGTAAGGCCCACCATAACATTTATTTTCCATCCAATCTGTTCATAAGGTCACACATACCTGGATGAAGAGAAAAAAAAACAAATATCATATTGATCCAAAGCTTATGTGACCCCAAAATGGTTTCAATGGTAGACGTTCAATCCTCCATTACATTTTGCAGTGTGGTCCACTTAATAATTGGATTTGCCTTATTTTTCGGCTCAAGCATTACAACTAGCTTGCCAAATTGATGGGCGGTTTGGATATAAAACATACCTCATGAGGACCCACATAACTTGTTGACGTCAACACACAACCATATTGGTGGTGTGTGGTACACCAGCTAATCCACTTCCGCGGATTTCCTGGAAAGCCTTTGGTAGGAAGTTCCTGCGCTAGAAACGTAGGTGGGGCCCACCATAATGTTTGTGAAAAATCTACTCCGTCCATCCGTTTTGTGAGCTCATTTTAGGACTTGGGACCAAAAGTGAGCAAGTTCCAAGACGCGGGCCGCACTAAAGGAAAAGGTGGGTAGGGAAATTCCTACCGTTAAAACCTCCCTGGGTCAACAGTGATGCTTAAATACCATCTATAACGTTCATTACATCATTCCTACTGAGATGAACTGAGAAGACAAATATTATCCGATTCAAAACTTTTGTGACCCCACGAATATTTCAATTGTGTACGTTCAATCCTCAACCAGTCTCTATCATTGGTATGTATATTTCTCAATTATTATTATTATTATTATTTTTTTCAATGAATTTGTTGTGTTTTCATACATGTCTTTGATACATTTATAAATGCCAAGCATTCAATTTAAATATAGTTGTATTAGTTCAGTTAAACATCGCATAACTTAGGACCATTTACAAAGGAAATTTATTGTGCACTTTTTTTTTGAGATGTTATGATTTAAAAGTGTGTATTAAGGTCTTTTTAACAATCACTGAAGTTTCATTGAAAAATTCAACCATTTTCCCAATGTTTCTCATGTTTCCCAAAAAGTGTGATAAATTAGGCGATACAAACGATATATCTCATGCGATAACCGATACGTATTTGTATCCCAAGGGTGCGATACATAGCGCGATACCGATATTTCGAACACTGACTTAAGACGTTGAGCATTCATAAATTATGCACAAGGGAGGATTTAATTCCAATGAAACCGTTTACACTGTGGGACCCATTTTCTCTACATCACATTCCAAAATCAGATTGGTCAACAAATTCAAACCATTGATTTGTGGACATTTATTTGTCTTTTCATTTTTAATCTGTCCAAAAAATATTCACCAATCATATTTCTAGCCAATCAAATACTTAACTGGCGTCCATAATTTATGTGGTCTAATTTGAATTATTTGTATGCAAAGTATATGATTTCTAATTCTTTTAAAAGTATATGTGCATCGGCCACAACACTGCTAAAGTATGAATGCTAATCTATAAGCTACATGTTGTATGCAGGAGGGACTATGGGCTGGAATGGCTATTTATCATTGGCCCAAGCCCAGCCCAGCCCAGAGAACGGGCATAGATTTTTAGCCCCAGCCTGGCTTTACACCAGACTTAGGGGCACAAGACCTAATCCTTCAGGGCCAGGCTACAAGGGCTAGGCCAGGCAACCCAGCCCATTGTCACCCCTAATTATAATTAGTGTGTGAAATAGTAAGTAGAAAATAGCTAATGACCTTATTTTCAAGTCTATTTCACTCAGTCACTAAGTATCATTAACAAGGCTTTAAATAAAGCTGGAGGAATGATCCAATGCAGCAGTCCAACCTAATTGAAAATTTGGTGCAAATTGGGTTGGATCTAACTCGATTGACCCAACCTAAGGTTTTAGTCACACTTGGTTGGATTGGGTTAAGGTCTTATTGGGCACAGTTGCAAAACCCTCAACCTTACCTTGGGTTAGCCTCCAGTTGAGGCCTCAGCAATCTAAACCCAACCCAATGTTATGGATTCGTGAAAAAAAAAAAAAAAAAAAGATAGTGTTTTCATTGAAACGCCATTTCTATAACATAATGAGAAATGAAAATTTGTTTCTCTTTATTGTTTTTCAAAAGGGTTGTTTTAATTTCATTTTTAAATTAGTTGTTTGAAAAAAAAAAAAAAAAAAACAGAGAGAGAGAGAGAGAATTTTTTGTAATAAAATTTTACTCAAAGATTTTTTAAAAAAAAGTAACACGCATTGAATTCTAGTTGCTCAGATAGCCGAATTCGATTAGAATTCCCGAACGTTATGAATAGCTTGAGAAGGGTAGGTTCAATTGGCTATTTGCTATGGGGACACATGTCACATGACCAAAGTATATGGCAGAGTCATCTGCTCATTTCAGCACCCATATGGCCAATCGCAGATAACGGTTGAAATAAAGTTGAGCCAATGACAAATTCGGCTAATGTGCTATAAAATCATGCAAAGGGGATTGTTAAAGTCGAAACTTTCAGCAAAAAAGAACCATGAGAGTAACACAACAACAACGCCAGGTTGACCAATTTTCACAACACACATTGCACATTCAAGTAGGACAAAGGATTAACTACTGTCCACACATGGCAGGACATGGAATGTTCCCACATCCATGAAGTAGCCTGAAAGCATGTGCATGACAGATGGTCAATCAACAAAAATCGTTCTCTATACATGATGGAAAATGATAGGCCACGACTGCTCATGTCCCAGTCAGTTATCCGCATGTCAGCAAATGTAAGAAGTGCCTCACTCATCACTCTCCAGCAATTACCCAGAAATTCTATAAATAAGAGAAGAATCAATGAGCTCGGGCCCTTTGCTAACACAACCAAATCACAATGCAATATTGGTTATCTTAGTTTAGTATTGTCCCATCCGTCTACGCTACAATACCAAATCGACCTTAGTTTAGCTTTTAGTGTAATTTTATTCGTCTATGCTACCACACTAAACCGACTTTAGTTTAGCTTTTACTGTAATTCCGTCCATCTATTCTTCCACTCTAGACTAATTTTAGTTTAGATTTAGTGTAATCCCACCTGTCTAAGCTAACCGACCCTTTAGTTTAGCATAATTCCTTATCCTCGACGCTGTAGCTGCTAGATTGCAAAGGATCTTTATTTGCAAGTATTTATCCTAGTAAGCATTTATGAATGCAATTTTGATTCCTTTGGTTACTCTCATGCTGCATTATTATTGATTAATTGTTGTTATTACAGTGGAAAAAGGTTATTTCAGCTTAAAGGAAAATATACATATTACAAGGACAAACCTTCCACTTTACAAATCACCTAATTTCTCTAACAGGTGGTTAAATAGATAACTGCTCCGAAAGGTTCGGCGCTTGGGCTCAAAGATATTTGGTTCAAATCGAACCACATCAGTCACTGGCACCCCCGGCAAAGCATACATGCATTACACAACTGAATTCAAGCCAAACAAATACAAACTAAAATTTTACCTTCAAAAGAACAATTACATACAAACTGAAACTTGTATTTCCACGATGTCCATAGAAAATTCAATCAAATGGCCATTGTTATGGTCACAAACTCCTGTCCATGTTTAGGGAAATTCTATCAAACAGCTAACATTATCCTTACAAATTCATCATAATTGACTTGGCCATCACCGTCCACGTCAGCCTCCCTAATCATCTGGTCCACCTCGTCATCCGTCAATGTCTCCCCAAGATTAATCATCACAAGCCTAAGCTGCTCACAGACACACACAAATATAAGCATTTTTTTTCTTTTTCTTTTTCTTTTTTTTTTTCTTTTTTCTTTTTTTTTTTCTACCTAATCGTTTGCTCAACTGACCCATGAAAAGAGATGGGCCAACCCTTGAAGATCACCTGTCTTAAAAAGTAGAGAAATGCACTACTTAGATGGGCAACACCTATACCTTGGGCGATCTCCGTGGTCTAGCCTGTCTTTTGCATGGCTTAGATGTCCTGCAAAAGTGACATGCTGGCAGGAAAGACGGCCATATATCTGAAAGTTCACATTCTCTTTCCTAGGATCTGCTCATGTGCATAAACTGCATAAGAAAACTCTCTAAATGAGTGATTTGGGTGACTCGATTAGGCCATGTGTCAGAGACAGGCGCAGTGGAGTATATACTCAGACCCAACAACTTAACTTTTAGATATGTTTTGTGGCTCATCTCTAGGCAGAGGCATGTGGCCCAATCAAATCCTCAGGTGGATATAACCAACATGGTAGGATTTGATTAAGATTTGATTGGGCCATGCTGTTGCGTAGTCAAGTATATATTCAAATCTCTGACAGTGGCAAGTGGCCCAATTAATTTCTGTCATGCCCAGATTAGGACCGTCGGATTCCAATGGTGATCAATCAAGGAAAAAATGGATATGGGTGTATGTGCTGGAGATGGTGGCTGCAAATATGATGAAGGTAGCTGAGAATGGATCGATGGAGGCTACCGAATATAATGGTGGTAGGAACAGGCTGGCAGCGGAGCTGAGTTGACAGGTTCGTGCTGGCAAGATGGCTAAGGTGGAGAAGATGATTGTGAATCGTGGTGCAAATTGGTCGAGAGTAAGGAGATGGTAGACTGAACAAAAGAATGACTGGGGATGAATGTCGGTCAGAGATCGCATGTAAAGATGGCAGTTTTCAGATGCGATGGCAAACGAAGATCTAAAGGCATGGATGATGGATAACAATGCAAAAATTTAGATAATGAAGTCGATTGGGCAATTAGAGACAGCAGAGATTGAGAGAGAGAGAGGAAGATGCGTGGTTAGGATCAGGATGAGACCATGGCTTTAATACCATGATAAATTTAGAGATTGCATAGTGAAATCTCTAGGTAATTGTTCTCTTGGAAATAACAAGTATATATACAGGTGATGGGGGATCTATGAGAGATCTTAATAGATACATGTGTATCCATTTATATCTATCCAAATACTTATCTATAGTATCACAGCTCTGCATATAAAAGTATCAATACATATGCTATGCTCTAACATCCCCTATTTGTCTTTTGTTGTGAATTTGCCAAATCAGTAGATTTTCCAAATCCATGGATTTGGAAAAACTAAAAAATTGACAAATCCTCAAAATGAGATATTAATTTAAAACAAAAAGTTAAAACTTTGCAAGAAATTCTCCTCAAATTCATGAATTGGTAACTTTGATTTTCAAACAATAAACTTTAAAATTTGCCAAATCTAAATATGCTGCAAATCCATGAGGTTGACAAGTTCATTGATTTACCAAATTGAGATTTGCTCAAATACATCCTGACATGTTATAATAAGATAAGTAATGACCCTAGCCATTGGATTTGGGCCTTTTCCAATGACACATACCATTTATTTGATAGTGATCAACTTAGACACAGGATACCCCAAAAACTCTCAGATTGAATATTTCAACCTATTGATTATATAAAGGTTGTAGTCACTCTATATGCTCAAATCAAAAATGCCAAATTATCAAAGAGTTAAAATAATTTAATTGAGAGTTATTGAGTATTGACTTTCCACTACATAAATTCAGACTTGTCACATAAATGGTTTGAATCATTGGAAGATGCCCTGGATTTGAATGCTAAAGTCCTGATGTTTTGTATTGCAATACGTCGGATGTATTTGAACAGACATCTACCAAATTCATATTCTCATTTCTTTGATTCCAAACATGGCCTAACTGAAAAACCATCTCTGTGGCACATGCCCATCAATCTGGATGGTTTGATCAATGGCCCACCTCTCAGAATTTCAGAAAGTGTGTGAGTAGTTGTATTGATTCTCACCTCATTAGCAGAGATGTAACCGTTTTGATCTTTGTCAAATACTTTAAAAGCTTCTCTAAGTTCCTCCTCTGCATCAGTCTCCTGCAAAAACATGAAATAAAAAAGGATGTTTTCACAATATCTACATAATGCATATTGGGCACCCAAGCATAGCAATTCTTCTATGGATTTTTCATTTTCTAACCTTCAATTTTCTGGCCATGAGATTCAAGAACTCCTCAAATTCAACGGTTCCATTTCCATCCATGTCCACTTCACTTATCATGTCTTGTAGTTCTTCAGCGGTTGGATTCTGACCTAAGGAACGAATTATGGTGGCCAGTTCATTGATGGTGATGCAGCCTCAAAGGGAAAAAAAAAAAAAAGTAACAATGAATTAGATAAACCACCCTCCCAAAAAAAAACATAAGTTCATCTGAGATTGTGGTTCACTCCTGCAAAGGCCACAATGTAATATGATCGCCCACTTTGTGGACCATTACAATGGTTAATAATCATGGTTTTAAAATTGGCTGATACTAATGTGTATCCGTCGTGGGCCTTATTGTGGATGGCTTATGTTTTGAACTTACTAGACTATCAAAGCCATTACTTTCTTCACTTTCATGCACTTAATGTTGACCATTAATTCTTCTTTTCGGAATACCATCCACTGTTTAGATGGCTAGGATCATTCCATCCGTATTTCTTGAAATGGTTGCCATTCATATTAGGGTCCATTAGATGGATAATCCCAATTGACACACCCCTGCCATGCGTACTGTCCAAGGCCGCTTTGCAGCCTCAATCCTAAGACTAGCCATTCAAATCACCCTTTAGGTGAGGAAACTTTAAAAGAAACAAGTTCATAAATGTTATAATTAAGAAGAATAACATGGATTGTATGATGCAACTACAGATGAGGATAGACACTTTCTTTCGACTTTATAATTTGTTCAGGGAGAGAAACATCTTCCACGACATGAAGAGAGTAAGTTTAGAAGAGCAGGCAGTCTTACTCCACATTGTTGGACATAATGTCTGGAACCAAATCATTAGACCAATTCACCCAATCCAATGAAATGGTTAGTAAACATTTTAATAGTGTTATATGCAGTTCTGTCCCTATACCCCAATTTCGTGAAGCTTCAAGGAGAGGAGATGCCCTCCAAATATCTGCAAATCAAAACTAGAGTGTGTTTTTTCAGGTAATGAGCTTTTGTGTGTATTTTAAGTAAACTTTTCTTGCAATTGAACAATAAACTAACCTAAAGTATTGTTCCATTTAAGATTATATTGGTACCATAGACTGGACCCACATCCCGGCATTCCTCCCCATACATTTGAATTCAAGCTTCCCTAATAGGAAGGGTATAATCTCCTAAAATGTACTTGTTTGTTCCATATGAAATTCATGTACGTATTGGCTGGATGGGATGGATCTGCTTCTGACACCCATGTTCTAGAAATGCTCTCACTCATAAATTGGACCTGTTATCTATACTAAGTGGTACTTATACCACCATGATTCATTTTCATAAATTTGGACTATATTTCTCTATATTTACACATTTCCCTTGGAGCATGTTTGTTTTACCAAGTACAACAATAAAGTAAGGGAAATGGGCAATGATTACCAATTATTTGTCCAGTGACATTACCAGCATTTGGCCCAAATAATGGCACTAGTTACATTATTTGGTATATTATGGTAAAAATGTAATGATAGAAATTTTATATTACTTCAACATCAAATCAGCACTAAAACAAACTAATGTTGGAGTTTGGATTGGAGTTTCCATTGTAATTTAATGTAGGTTTGTAACGATTACAAATTTCTATACTTATCTCTCGTTACGTATGCATTTGACCCTCAAAATATGTCACATAATACCTGTTTAAACAATCATTGTAAAATATTAATGATAGCCCATTAATATTACTTTATCAGGGAAGTCAACAAAACAAACATGCCCTTAATGTATAGAAATATTATGTGGTAGAAACTGGGTACACCCACTCTCCCAGTTTTATGAACCAATATAGAAGTCTCCATTATCATCTTCATGAGTATCGAACAGGACAAAATCTAACGAACAAGAAAATTTATTCAATTACTGGTTGCGGATGGCGTTCCCTCGAGGCAAGCATGCGGGCCCAAAAATGCACACGAGCCATTACTTTTGTGGCTTGGTTTTGGATGAATGTGGAGTGGACTTGAAATAATGTATTTGAAAGACTTGGAGTCACCACTATCTGTAAAAGGGCCTAGAATCTACGACCAGCTAGACCTATAGAATTGCCTTAGGTTGGGGAATTGAAGACTCTCCAACTAAAAATGACTCCTAGATAAGGTCTAGGATCAGAGATTCTAGATAAGGACCTTGGTGACAGTGAGGGAAGGTTTTAGGAATCCCCAACTACCCATGCTTACTCATGGCCTCTACTTTATAGGACTTTAGGGTTTTTTTTTATAGAGATTTTAGATATTTTGAAAACTCTTATATTAATAAAACTAGCCCAGTTATCGATGGGGTCAGAAACCAGCTAGTGGTCCACTACCCCAAATGACAACTAGGGAGATCGCGGTGTCTCAGCCTAAGGCATCTTTAGAAGAGATAGTAACTACAAAGGAAAAAAAAACAGAGAGATGCAAATGTAATAAATATTACTACTCCTCTCAAGTTACCAGCTAGGAAGATCGTGATGTCTCTACTGAAGGATAACTCAAGGTGTTGATAACTAATTAGTAAGTTAAACAACTACAATATACTAATGATCAAAGGAAAGGAAAAATATAGCTCGAGCAAACTTGGTTTCTAAAGCAATAAGATTCGAAAAGACCGACAAGGTGCAAAACATACAACGAATGATCATTTAACTATGAACGGGGGATGTATCAAAGGAAGGATATGCAAAATGTGAATAAAAAAGAAAAGGGGATGCCCGGATTACCATCAATGCATTTGAAGATATGGGAGAAAGAAATAAGAACTAAGGCACTCTTCTTAGAGGAGATGACCATAGATCTCAGATCCCAACCCTGCTCCATTGATCTTGGATGGTTCATGTTGTTTGGATGCTTTTATGGGATGAGATGGTTGGTTTAGATAGGTTGGATGCTAGGCTAGCTTAAGATGGAAGGTTGAGATTGAGGTAGAACCCTCAAGTGTGGCAAGGGTTCTCTCTCTCTCTCTCTCTCTCTCTCTCTCTCTCTCTCTCTCTCTCTCTCTCTCTCTCTCTCTCTCTCTCTCTCTCTCTCTCTCTCTCTCTCTCTCTCTCTCTCTCTAGGTATCTCTCCTACGGCCTAGTGTTGAGAGTTCTTTCTCTATCTCCAAGTGTCTAAGCACGTGGAAATGAGAAGGGTGGGCCTCTATTTATAGCAGTTGCCTTTAGTAATCGGGTAAATTCTAGCCATTTAGAGGGCAAATAATGCCATGTGACATGATCCGAATAGTCGGAGGATACATGACATCGTGAATTCACTTTAATAAGTGGTAAAATAGGTCATTTCACCGTTTGGGGGGATGAAATGGCTGTTTTACCCTAGGGCGAAAATTTTATTACCGATACTAATGTGTATCCGCCATGGGCGTTATCATGGATGGCTTATGTTTTGAACTTACTAGACTATCATAGCCATCACTTTCTTCACTTTCATGCACTTAATGTTGACCATTAATTCTTCTTTTCGGAATACCATCCACTGTTTAGATGGCTAGGATCATTCCATCTGTATTTCTTGTCATATTAGGGTCCATTAGATGGACAATCCCAATTGACACAACCCATTCATTTTCATATCAACGGACTATATTTGTCTATATATTTACACATTTCCATTAGTGAAATGTGTAAATAAGGGAAATGGGCAATGATTACCAATTATTTGTCCGGTGACATCAACTGCATTTGATCAAAATAATGGCACTGGTTACATTGTTTGATATATTATAGTAAAAATGTAATGATAGAAATTTTATATTACTTCAACATCAAATTAACACCAAAATAAACTATTGTTGGAGTTTGGATTGGAATTTCCATTGTAATTTAATGTAAATTTGTAATGATTACAAATTTCTATACTTATCTCTTATTACATCTGCATTTGACCCTCCAAATATGTGACGTAATACATATTTAAACAAATATTGTAAAATAGTAATGATAGCCCATTTATGTTACTTTATCAAGGAAGTTGGCAAAACAAGTGTGCTCTTAATGTATAGAAAAATTACGTGGCACACACTAGGTACACCCACTCTCCCAGTTTTATGAGTATTGAAAGGGACATAATTTAACGAATAAGAAAAATTGTTCAATTACTGATTGTGGATGGCGTTCCTATGAGGTAGGCATGTGGGCCCGAAAATGCACGCGAGCCATTACTGTTGTGGCTTGGTTTTGGATGAATGCGAAGTGGAATCCAAATAATGTATTTAAAAGACCTGGAGTCACCACTAGCCATAAAAGGCTTAGCTAGAATCTACAGGCAACTAGATCCATAGAATCACCTTGGGTTGGGGAATCGAAGACTCCCCAACCAAAGATGACTCCTATATAAGATCTATGACCGGAGATTCTAAATAAGGGCCTCGTTGACGGTGAGGGAAGGTGTTAGCAATCCTCAACTACTCGCACTTACTCGCGGTCTCTACGTTACAAGACTTAGGAATTTTTTTAGAGATTTTCGATATTCTGTAAAGTCTTATATTAATAAAACTGGCCCAGTTACCAACGGGGTCAAAAACTGGCTAGTGGGTCACTACTCCCCTAAATGACATCTAGGGAGATCGCGATGTCTCAACCTAGGGCATCTTTAGAGGAGATGGTAACTTAAAATAAATTTTTAAAAAAAAACAGAGAGATGCAAATGTAATAGATATTACTACTCCACTCAAGTTACTGGCTCAGAAGATTGTGATGTCTCTACCTAGGGAGAACTCAAGGCATTGACAACTACTTAGTAAGTTAAACAACTACAATATGCTAATGATCGAAGGAAATGAAAAATATAGCTCGAGCAAACTTGGTTTCTAAAGCACTAGGATCCGAAAAGGCTAACAAGGTGCAAAACATACGACGAAGGATCACTTAACTATGAGCAAGGGGTGTATGAGAGGAAGGATATACAAAATGTGAATAGAAAAGAAAAGGGGATGGCCAGATTACCATTAATGCACTTGGAGATATGGGAGAAGGAAATGAGAGCTACGGCACTCCTCTTAGAGGAGTTGACCATAGATCTCAGATCCCAACCCTACTCCACTGATCTTGAATAGTTCATGTTGATTGGATGCTTTTATAGGATGAGATGGACAGTTAAGATAGGTTAGAAGCTAGGCTAGCTTAAGATGGAAGGTTGAGATTGAGGTAGGTGGTAAGGTCTCTCTCTCTCTCTCTCCTACAGCCTCATGTTGAGAGTTCTCTCTCTATCTCCAAGTATCTAAGCATGCAAAAATGAGAATGGTGGGCCTCTATTTATAGCAGCTGACTTGGTAAATAGGTAAATTCTAGCCATTTGGAGGGCAAAGAATGCCACATGACAAGATCTGAATGGTTGGAGGACACGTGACATTGTGAATTCACTTTAATAAGCAGTAAAATAGGTCATTTCACCCTCTAGGGGGGCTGAAATGGTTGTTTTACCCTAGGGCGAAAATTTTATTGCCACCTAGTCGCCAGTTCTCCCAAATCGCTATCCAAAAAGATCCTGGGAGAGATCTCAGGATCTATCAAGATTTATAATGATTTGGGTAGGAATTGATCACGGCCTTCACATTTTCATTTATAGTGACACTTGGGCCCCTGTTCATTATATGGGTTCTCTAGAATGGGCTTGGTTGGCAGCCCAGTTGCCACCAGGATCTGTGGTGAATCTATGGTGGGCCACCGTCGATGATGAATGGCCCGAGGGTAATGTGGGTCGCTACTGGCACTATATGTACTCCAAAATTACTTCTAAACTTACCAGCCCATGCAAATGGAATTGATGACATCTCACCATCACTAGTTGAGGTGGATAGTGTAAATGAGGAACACTTGCTGGTGAATGTAATGCAGGTTCAAAGAGAAGCATGGGATGGATATCATATTGATTGACATGCTAATAAAGAAAGTGTGACATGGTCATAAAGGAGATAACGGTTTCAAAGCGGGTATTTACAAGGCTATTCTCATTGAAATATATGATAATATTGATATTATGCTGGCAATGATCAATGTGCAAAACTGCTTCCGTGCAATGTAAAGGGAATACTGATGCGTTAGGAAAATGCAAAGTGAAAGAGACTTTGGATGGGACAGTGAAGCAAAAGTTGCATGTAGTAGTGATAGACGAGAATTGGGAAAAATATGTGAAGGTATTTTTGTTTTTATATACAATTGTTAACTGATATATGCATTTCATACACTGTATTCGACTCCAAACTACGTTCTCATCCTAAATATTTCTTTATGTTGAAATAGTCACACTCTCAAGCGGATAACATTCGGGGGAAGCCTTTTCCATGTTACAAAAATCTTGGATTAATTATTGAAAATGATCGAGCCTTTTTCATTGGTCTTTATACTCAGATAGCATACAATGTACCCTTTTCAAGTACACACAAGACAAGGGAAGTGGATTATTCATCACCAGATTCTTTCCGGAATTCCAAGACACGATCCTTGAGGAAATATATGTAATTTGTGTGTGCATGTGTACGTTTGTATGTACCCAGCAGAGCACTGTAACTGTTCCTTCATACTAATATATATGTGTGTGTGTGTGTGTTAGTCTTTTGACTAAGCACAATACAACAAGTTGTTGCCCTAGCGATTCCTCTCCATCTCTTCTCTCTTTCTCATTTCTTCTATATCAAATTTCTACTTGGTATCAGAGCGTTGACCCGAGATCTCTCTTCTTTTTTTTTATTTAAGAAACCGAAAATTCCATAGATGAAAGTGATTTACAACCATTCAGGAGGGACCCTACAAAAAGGAAGGGGACCACTCCCATCATATGAGCCTAACTGGACATGGAATACACACAAGCAACAGACATTGGAAATGCCAACAAACGGAGAAAAGGGCCAACCAAACCATCAGGAACGCCATAAGTTTCCGAGGCCCGCCTGATCTGAGATCTAACCACAACTTACGGTAAAGAAAAATATAATAGAGAAGAAATGCAGAGACGAAAGGAGAAAGAAGAGAGAGGGAGAGGAAGAAACTGTTGTGTTGTATTAGGTCTAAAGTCCAACACAAACACCTATATATATATATATATATATATATATATATATATATATATATAGATATATATATATATATATATATATATATATATATATATATATATATATATATATATATTGAATGGAAAAGTTACAGTACTCTATAGGGTATACAATAAACATACACACGCACACACACATATACATATACTTCTACACTCCCCCTCAAGCTGAAGCATGTGTATTGATTATGCTCAACTTGGAATACATATAAAGTAAATGATAATAATGAGCACGGAACATTGCTCCCCCTCAAACATAACATGGTAGAACATATACTGAAGCTTGCACTTTCTTCATCCATAAAATCTTCTCTTCAAATATATGGCCATAACAAAACTCAACAACAATCAAGTCAATAATATTCTCTCAAAAATACAAGTGTACATCACATGCAACACTTAAGAGAACAAATGCAAGATGAATGCATCACGTGCAACTACACTCATAACAAACAATAGAGTGGAGGGACACTCACACCATAAAACAAGCCTAAGAAAGAAAAGGAAGATAAAAAGTGAAGGAAATATCCACCATTTGTAAATAGCCAAACAATAGAGTGGAGGGACACTCACGCCATAAAACAAGCCTAAGAAAGAAAGGGAAGATAAACAGTGAAGGAAATATCCACCATTTGTAAATAGCCCCCATGCAAAGTTGGTTGAAGCATTTCATCGAACACATGTGCATTGAGCTTTTTAAGTACCATGACAAGAGTATCAACATTGCAATCACCTTCACACTATTTTATAAGGCATTTTGTAGCCCCACAACATCATATCATGAAGAAGAAAGAAAACCAACAACAAAATACACAAAATAAGAAACTACAACACCCATCTCTCACAAAAGACGTCGTAGTACCCCCAAACCTCGACAAAACTTCGTGAATCTTGTTCCTAGTGATTGCTCTTGATTAATCGCACCTACCACTTGGAGAAAATTTACTCAAAACTCCTTTAGAAAAGCATCACAACAAAATGACTGAAATCTTTATACACACACACACACACACACACACACATTTTCTTCATTTTTTGTTGAAACAGCATGAAAAACACCTCCAAAAAATGTAGAAAAATCATCATTATTCCTTTAAAATCCCGATCTAACAAATCTTACACCTTCTGCTCAAAAAAGACAAGCTAGTCATACACTGCTGACGTCATCTGTGCGCACGGACGACATCAGCAGTGGGCCCCACTACCGCAGGTTGCGATGAGATCCCAAATCGGATGCTATAATACCAAGTAAAAATATAATAGAGAATAAATGTAAAGAAAAAATGAGAAAGAAGAGAGAGGAAGAAGAAGAAATGGTTGTGTTGTGTTAGGTTTCAACCCCCCCCCCCCCCCCCCCCCCCCACACATATACGTATACTTTCACACACACACACACGCACAAGCACACATATACATATACTTTCATGGTGGGGGCCACTGCTGACATCGTTTGTGCACAAGATGGCGTTAGCAGTGTATAGGTGGCCCATCTTTGTGGAGCAGAAGTTGTAGTAAATGTTAGATTTGGATTTTAGAGGAATAATGAAGAGCTTTCTACATAACTTGGAGTGGTTTTTTTGTGGTGTTTTTGCAGGAAATGAAGAAAAAGTTGAAAAAGTCCAAATTTCATTCTTTCTACTATAGCATTTTTCTAAAGAGTTTTTTAGTAGTTCTTTTCCAAGGGATAAGTGCAATTGATTAAGAGAAATCATCAGGGAAAAACCATTAGGGAAAAGATTCATGAAGTTTCGTCAAGGTTTGGGGGTACTACAATGTCTTTTGAGAGAGAGGGATGTCGTAGTCTCTTATTTTGTGGGTTTTGTTGCTGGTTTTTCCTTCTTCTTCATGATCTAATGTGTGGGGCTACAAAATGCCTTGTAAAATCATGTTGAAAGTGATTTCAATATTGATACTCTCATCATGGTGCTTAGAAGGCTTGGTGCATACAAGTTGTTTAATGAAATGCTTCACCCAACTTTGCATAGGGGCTTACAAATGATGGATCTTTCTTCATAGTTTATCTTCCCTTCCTTTCTTAGGCCTATTTATGGTGTAAGCGTCCATCCACCATGTTGTTTCTTCTCTCGAGTGTTGCACGTGATGCACACTCATATTTCTGAAAGAATGTTATTGGCTCGATTGTTGTTAAGTTTTTTTATGGTTGTGTACTTGAAGAGAATATTCTACGAATGAAGGAAGAGAAAGCTTCAAACTATGTTCTAACATGTTATGCGTGAGGGGGAGTTATGATCCATCTCCATTATCTTTGTATGTATTCCAAGCTAGGCACGATCAATATATATGCTCCAACTTGAGGGGAGTGCAAAAATGTGTAATTTGTGTGTGTGTGTGTGTGTGTGTGTGTGTGTGTGTTTGTTTGTACCCCAGTAGAGCACTATAACTTTTCCTTCATACTAATATGTGTGTGTTAGTCTTTTGACTAAGCACAACACAACAAGTTCTTGCCCTAGCCGTTCCCCTCCCCCTCTTCTCTTCCTCTATCATTTCTTCTCTACATTTCTTCTCTATTAAATATATCTACTATCCCATTGTCATCTGATGACTATGCTAACAGTGGTCCCGAGATCAACCTGTCATTTGGTACCCATTATAGTATTCACGAATCATATAAAAGCCTGACACCTAATTCAAAAAAGCTAGAGAATACCCATAGCACTATTAGTTCGAGGAAGAAGTCTAAGCTATGGTATCTATGTGATGTTCTTGGTATATCGATAGAACACAAGACAAATTGTCCTTAAGTCGGTTGGCCTTGTCAATGACATAGGGAAAGAACATGTCACAGATGTCTAGAGTTATAATTGCACTGAATCAGGTGGAAGGACTATCAAATAACGACTTCATCTTCACTAGTAACATAGTTTTCAAGGACGAGCAATATGCAGCGCTTTTTTTTTTTAATTTGGGCACTCATATAAGGTTGAATTGGCTCCAAATGTTGATCTAAGCCCACCAAGTCATTGTTATGTAACAAGTTTGATATTGTCATCATGTTTAAGCTAACTTTTTGTTGTTATTATTATTACTTTTTTTATTATTTGGTTGAGGATATTGATGGTATAAATAGGAAATTAACTCTTATTGGCATGTTTGAATATCAGGTTTGTTGTGTCCTTTGTGTGACGATACGGATTGCATGAATAAGTTGACAAGTGAAACATTTTGTGAATATTTGCATAGGCTCCGATTGACACGACCTCAGATTATGACTTTGTAGGAGGTGACACAGGTCCCCATCAAGACGTGTTTCATGGGTATAGTGGTTATATATGATAGTTACATTGGTGTACACCTTGGCATAAAGAGTACTCCTTGCTAGCATGTTACTTATGATATAGGTTTGTAATATTTTGAACCTCATTTTTTTAATTCGTTGTGGTGGGTGACATGTGCATGATTAGCATTTAAACTAGCTGTATTATTTTTCTCCCTATCTAAGTTTTTTTTTTTTTTCAAAAAGGTGAGAGCACACCACCTTTAATTTTGTTAATATAAAAAACCTATACAAGGATTCGGTCCGGTGCCACAAAAAGAATGAGTCACCCCTATCATATAATCTCAATGCAAGGCCAAAAAAAAAAAAAACTAAAAGCAAAACTAATATATACACTACAGACCCTTTTTCTACAAGTCAACCATTCGCAACATCCCCAACCCTGCATTATCGAGAGCCACCAAACCTCAAGTCTCTTGTGGGAGCTCCTCCCGATTGCAAGAGAGGCAATTTGAGCTCCCACCGCTTGCAATCCTAGCTAGCCCACCTGCCACTGAATTGCCTTACTTAAGATGTGGGATATCTTGAAATCAAGAGCCAACCTCAAGCGAACAATAGCCCCGACATCATACTATACTCTCCGTAGAACTAGAGCAAGGGGATTCTGACTCCATAATAACATTTATTAAGCCTAATTTGATTCATTTGAAGATTGTGTCTAGCATAGCCTGGGCTTCTGTGACATCCGTATTAGAAACCTGACCATAGGCGTGGTGAAAGGCAAATATGATTTTGCCTGGATGATATCTACATACTCCCCCGCTGCCACCCTCACTAGGATTACCACGAGAAGAACCATTTACATTCAAATTGAGCCAACCTAGGGTTGGTCAGGACCATCTGATAACCTAGATTATATTCTTCTTGCTCGAGATGGGCTGGAGTCCAGGCGTCCCCAAGCCAATTTTCTCATATAACAACTGCTTTCAAATACCCTTAAGGTGGGAACCCACTTTCTTGAGCCATTTAGAGACCTTAGCTATTACATCCCTACTGAGACCAGCTTACCTTCAAATTTTTTGGCATTTCGCCCCAGCCAAAGCTCCCAAATGACAAAATAATGCACCAGGCCATAGAGAGATTTAAATATGACATGGTATATCTACATGTTATCACTCTCTAAAAGCCATTGTTCGATGCAGATTAAATGATTATGGCCTACGCATTTGTGTTTACTTAATCTCCTCTTTATTTATCTTCCATCTTTCTCCACTCACTGTGATTTATGATAACCATCATTGTATATAGTTACCATTCAACTTATTGTATCAATTTATTATCACACTGAATTGTAACCAGATCGTATGTTAATGCTAACTACTATAAAATATCATGATTTTGTAAGGGGATATGGGGAGGTATTACTTAGTATTTTTAGGTAGAAATCTTAGAATATATGTGTAGACACCCCACTCAAAAGAACCAACAACTCCTTGAATTCAGCTATGCTTCAATAAAACATGTCTCTATATGACTCAATATCCTTCGGATGACCATTCAAGTTAAATAGGATGCATTTCAAGCAGGTCATGGAAATAAGCGATGGATCATATCAACAAAACAGGGGCCTGACCAATCCGATCTTGACCATACTATCGAGACCCCTTGGAGACCCGAAATATACACCATTGCGATAAAACCATCACCATTGCAGTAAAACCATCTCAGGCCAATCCAAAAGGCCTTAAAATTTCAAATGGATCAGATAGAAAGGGTCCTCAGTGCAACCAAGACATTATTAATGGACCGAATTGGCGAGCCCACAACTTGATGGTATCAAAGATCGACCAATTATCTAGGTTTTATAAAAACTTTGAATGCACATAGCTTTAATCAAATCACGTTTGCCAGACTCCAAAGATATTGAAAATCCAAATAGGTCGGATCGAAAGGATCCCAGGAACTCCCAAAGACAATCACCGAATACGGTTGGCCAACGCCTAATCCATTGAAGAACAAATCATGGCCACTCATCTTACCCCCCTGAAACCCTAAAATCTTTGTAGGTGGCAGCTATTCTGCAAGAAAAGATGAAATGCACAACTAGCCCAGTTGTACAAAGAAACCTCCTTTGGTGTAGTTCATCATTACCTAATTTGAAAATCAATGGTATGCAAAAAGAGTACCTATAGCCTACAACCAACCCTTGAATGGCCAGTGAAAGGCCTATTTAAACAGCATTGCAGCAAGCCTTTTGGGGAGGACGAAGGTGATTATGTGTGAAAAGTTGAGAGTGAAAGAGAAGCAAGGGGCGTTAGTCAATTTGGCAGAGCCAATCTTAGGTGTAGCCAACTCCGAGTGCCAATTTGCCCAAGTCTTCTAAAAATCAAAAAAAAAAAAAAAAAAAAAGGCCCGGACTACATCACTACCCTACCCAACTCAAGAATAGAGTTAGAATCAGAGACATCCAACCATTTCTTTGCAAAAAAGAGTATCCAGTCTCCCATTTTCCTTCTCACGTCTCAAATCAAATTACGTTCAATAACATCAGCAAACACACTTTTTTATTTATTCCTATAATTCTCCTCTCTATCTACATTCTCTTTTTTATTTTTACTATTGCCTACATGGGGACTTAACCCTGTAAAGTAAGGCTATGTGCTATATGTATTTCTTTGGCTACCTGAAGTCATGAACTTCCCATAAACTAAAAACCGCACAACATGCCGGCAAAAAACGGTGCTTAACCCTTTCTTTCTGCTTTTTTTTGTCACCAAGGCCCTTATCCTGAATCCTTGATCATAAAACAACCATTGAAGTTACTCGAGTTAGAGAATTCTTAAAATTCTCAAACCCCAAAAGCAATTATGTAGTTCCTAGTTGACCGTGGATTCGAAGCTTATTTTGACTAGTGACAACTCCAATCAAATGTAATATATTTGAATCAACCCCACTTATACCATGTCACCAAAAAAAACAGAGAGCAAAAGAAGTGGGGCTGCACATACGCCTCAAAATACTTACATGTACATCTTCTACAAACTGGTAGATTGTGTCCATGTTTTTACTGAAGAATGTACTTTATATTTGGTGCAACATTTTTTTAGTCAATTATTTCCATCTATTTTAGCATTCAGGGATAAGCAATGTAATTTGCAATGGTTACTCTTTTACACTCAAAAAAAATTTAGCCACTATATCTGAGTCACACTTCAGTATCCAACCATTGTACTTTTGTCATCAATGAAGAACACAAGTATTTCCGTATGTTCAACAAACATAAGAACTGCAAATGTAGCTACATTCAGGGATAAGTAATGTAATTTGAAATGGTTACTCTTTTACCCTACATTAGTAGTGTCTAATAATTTACAAAACAAACCGCTCTAAAGGGTTATCCATCAGGTTGGTGAGGACTGTAAACATGTCATTTCCAAATATCTATGCAGTACACTCATCAAGTGAGCTATGTGTACGTCTGGTATGGCCTGCTGGACTTTTTCTTTTTTCTTTTTTTTTTTTAATTATCTATTTTTCCATGCAAGTTTATGAGCTGGACAACTTTACTAGTCCATGGCATTTTTAAGATGTACCCTACTATATGAATGGTGTGGATAGCCAACACGTGTGGCTACGGCACTGAATCTAACGGCAATTCTCGATCCTTCATACAAGGGCCTCCCACTCAATCTCGACCTTGTTTGGATAAGAGGAATGCATGGGAAAACAATTGGTTTTCTCTTGATTACATTTATGGCGGTTTGGATTGCTAAGAACCATGGATTCCACAGTAATTATTAGACTTTTCCATAATTAGATACAAGGTCGTTCTAATAAGATATGGAATTCCTACTTTTTATCCGAGTATCTCATCTTTTTGGGATTCTAGTACTTATTACAAATATCCAGGTCCACATCTTGGACATGATTCCTATTATCCAAACAGGAAGATCACATGTGATTTAACCCAAACACACACATGACACAACTAAAATTAATAAAAATCTCAACAACTCATGATTCCAGACTGCACCAAAAATTCAAATAAAAAATAAAAACTCGTAGAAGTCCATCAAATCATCATCAATCCAATAATCTCACCAAACACACAAACACAAAAATAATAATAATAATAATTAATAAATAAAATAAAATAAAATAAATTGAGCAAAACTAGAACCCAAACAAAAGGAAGAAAAAGAAAAGAACTGAGATTGTGAAGTTTTGAGAAGAACATACCATCTCCATCCTTATCAAACATGCCAAACGCTTCTTGAAATTCAGAAACTTGTTCAGCAGTCAAAATACCCGCCATTCTATATTCTCCTCTAAAACAAGGGAAAGATAAAAGATAAAAGAAAATCTGCAGAGAGATTGGTGATATAGACAAAGAAGAAGCAATGGAAACCAGTGAGAAAGATCGTTGGAGAGAGAGAGAGTGGAAACCAGAGAAAGAGGTCGTTGGAAAGCTACTAGGAATCTTTAATGGGTTTCTTCTGTAGGGTCAGGAAGGGTAGTCTGTAAATATATTTTTAAACATTTTTTCTTCTTGTTTTAAGTTGATTGGCGAAGTACAAAATGGATTTATAGTACCCTTTTAAGGAAATTGTGAAATTTCTCAAAGTGGGCCTCGTTTTTCTTATTTTTACTTTATTTTTTCTTATCCTCCAGTGTTTTCTACGAAAAGGGATTCAGTTGTTTGGTGGCCTTGCGTTTATCTTTTCTCGGTGCGTTCTCTTCGAGACACCGCCACCACTGATTTAATCATATCAAAAAGGACAATACTAAAGGTGAATGGCACGTGCATATCAAGGTAGACACCATTTCAGTATACATGCCACATGTGTGAGATCAGATGCGTTAATTAGGTGGGGCCCAACTTGAATTTTCTATGCTTCAAAATTTAGACTGGTGTAGATATCTGAAAGGCCACAGGTGTAGATTGACATGGACCATTGGTCCTTGTGTTCTCGGAATGGTCAACTAGGCTGGGCCGGAGGAGCATACCTGATGAATGGGCTAGATAGTTTACACGTGTGGCAGATTTGCACCCGCGGCATGAATCTATTCAGTCTATCGAGTAGAAGCTACCGTACCTCCTTTGATTAAGATATGTTTGGAGTCGTGCAAAGCATGGCAAGAAAGCAGTGTTTCTTGCTTCCTGGAAACTTTACGCGGGGAAAATTGTATTTTTAGTGTTAGGTTTTTAACAAGGCTTGTTTTCAGATTAAATGAAGATTTTCTTGAATAAAATTCTTCGTGAATATGAGCACGTGCCACATTTTTCACACGTGGGCTCTTCAACTGCCAAGATGAATAGTTGCTCATGTGGCACACATGGCGCATCTAGCACATTGGCATGTTTGCACATGTGCAATATGAGACGGGGTTCGTTTGAATTACTAGGTATCTCAGTGCCTGGTTGTTGTAATTGCTAACCGGTAAAAATCTCTCTTAAAAATCTCTCTTTCTTCCTCGTCTTTTTTGTTTTTTGTTTTCACAATAAGCATTGTGGGTTCCCATTTTAAATGGCAGTGCTTGCGTTTAGTTGGCTTGCAAGTTAGGAAAATCGTGTAATGTATTGTTAATTTTTTTTTTAAAAAAGCATCAAAATTAAATAACAAGTGTGGCCTGCTCTATTTCTTGATTAACTACTACTCTCAGAGATAAATTGTACATCATGCGATTAAAATTGATGAGTGGATTGGATGTTATCCATGTAAGAAATTTTGCATTTGTATGATCCACAGTTGCTAGAGAAATTAATGACCTACATTAATCATAATATGGTCATTATCCATGATCATGTGGTTCTCACCACTAACCGCCCATCCTATGGAAAATAAAAAATAAAAAATACTTCTCTTGGAGGATTATAACTGCCCATTCAATGGTTAGTGAAATGGACACCCATACCGTAAATGTTTAATGATTGATCTATGCCATCCATCATATGATCTTAACCTTATTTGTCCGTCAATATTAAACAATCACTTTTGTCAATGATATTAACCATCCAATATTCTATGGTAAGAAAAAAGGACAATATCCATGCTGATTATATCATATGGCAAATGGTTTGATCATTGACCAAGCCTATCTATCATGTTGTTCATGCCCATGATCGCATGTCCCACGCAAAAGATGCCTTACATTTGGCGATCCTAACCATCCGTTCAATGCCTGATTAAATTTATGGTCCATATTGATCATATTACAAGTAGTGATATGATCATTGATCTAGACCATCCATCATTTGTGTACCCTTGATTGCCTACACTTGTTAAAAATATCACTTTAATTGAATGATCATAATCCTTCCAACTAAGGCTTAAGGAAATTAGCGATCCATATTGACCATGTATAATCATTAATCTATGGCATCCACCATGTGGTCCCACCCTTCATCGCCCTAAAAATCACTTTGATTGGATGATCCTAACCACTAGTCAATGATTAAGAAAAATGATAATTGATATTGACGTATTACATATGATATAATCATTGATGTAGATCATCCTTCACGTGGGTCATACAATTTATTGTGCACCCCTTTTTTAGAAAATATTTTGGTTGAATTATCATAATGTTTGAATCAATGTCTAAGGAAATCAGTGATTCATATTGATCATACTAGATAATGTTTCAATTGTTGATCAATAACATCCATCATGCAGGGCCCATGTTTGATTACACATCCCTCTCAAAAAATATATTGGTTTAATGATCATTAGTTCTAATCAAAGCCTTAAAAAATGAATAGTTCATATGGATAATAGTACAAATGGTATGCTTAGTAATTTAATCCATCATGTGGGTCCCGCTCTTGATTACTAATTATCAATGCCAAAAAAAAAAAAAAAACCCAATCATTTTATTATTGTCGTTTTTTCAACTAAAAGGCCACCCCACGATATATCTCAGATGTAGGAGAATGACAGCTAAATGTCACCTTTTAGAACAAAGCCAAGAGAGATGCATAGAACCATCCATGTAGGTGGACCCCACACATTTCACATGTGTGATGAAGGATGAGAGAGAAGAGAACACATTTCACATGTGTGATGGACGAAGGATGAGAGTACTCTCTCTCTCTCTCTCTCTCTCTCTCTCTCTCTCTCTCTCTCTCCGTGTGTGTGCAAGTGACCACTTAAGGATTATGTCACACTCTAAACTCGGGAATTGGGCTCACCAAATTTTCAACCGCCGAATTCGATGCCGACAACTTCCGTAGTACCCCGTTCTCAGCTCCTAGCTTCATTACACCAGGTTCCAATCCTGAGATCATACAAGGAGGATTTTCAAGATTATTTTTATATGTATAAATGAGCATAACCATAAATGTACCAAAGTCACAAAAACATTATCATCACATATATACTAATAAAATCCTTAAGTACAGTGCTGGAAAGGGAAATACAAGATATAATTAAGAACTCAAAAGATCAAGCTCGTGCTTTAGGCTTAATACTGCTAATACGCTCTAACATCACCTACAACGTAAACAAACACGCATAAGCGTTCTATGAATCTCAGTAGAGTATATATGTGCGTGGACAATGCATATGATAAGAATACAGATATCAGAGTATGCGGAAGATGATAGAGGGCTAAACTGCCAAGTTCTTGAATGTTATTAGCTAGTCGTACCAAGGCTATGCAATGCAAGACCTAAATGACCGAGTGTCATATGCCAGAGATGTAATGCAAACATATTAATTCTCACCTAGTTCACATATTAGAACAGTTCATTATTGAAAACATCACTGGGGTCTAGTACACTCCAACACTGGCTGCCACCCATCGCGCGCATAACCAAGTGAGTGGAAAAAAAAACATCGCTATCAGCTTCATCAGTGGTATGTCAATGCCCACCCAGCTCATCGATAACAAACCCATTTCACGAGATGGTCAGACTCAACCTAACTTACAACCCCCTACCCTGGGGCGGATAAGGTCTAATTTTCTTGATGACATCAAAGGTCATTCGATGATATTGAAGGGACACTTCGATGTCATTGAAGAACACTTGATGACATAGAAACTAATAGATTTCTATCCTTTTTTAACCATTGCAAATCTTCTTTACATATACAAAAAAGGGGTTTCTTTGTGATTTGGTGAGAAATAGAGAGAACCTTATCCGAGTGAATACCCATAGTTAATACTCATTTTCCCAAAGCTCTCTTTCCTCATAGAGTTCATCATTCAATTCATGTCTTAAACACATTCATTCAAGTGTTCAAAGCTTGAATTGAACAATGAACTCCAGCATTCATTAATGCTCTAGCAACCACACTTATTGACAAATCCCCATGTTAGATTATATTGAATACTCAGCCATGAGAATCATTAACTAGCTTATAAAGACTCATCAATATCAAGTTAGGATTCACTAAACCTTTTACTTAAAACCTCAGTATCTTCAATGACACATCATCGTATGGTTGTAGTACAGGGTAGTTGAAGATCTTTCGTAATTCAAGAAGATCTTCATCAGGTGTTTAATGGGGCTCATCCACTTCATGTAAAAAAGTATTTTAGAGTTCACATTATCTGAAAATCATTCCTTATATAGAATTAGGTTTCAAAGTTTGAAATTTCAAACTCGACAAAACCTTGTGTAGGCCTTCGACAGGAAAGTATGTTTTTATTGTCCTTGTGTAAGATTTTACAAGTCCTTTTGTAGGACTCAGTAAGACTTTGTGTAGGTCATCAACGGATGAAAAATGTATACCTTGTGTAGGCTGTGAAGGTTTATGATGAACCTGATTTAAAACCATCTGAATAGTAAAATCCGACACATTCTAGGAGAGAGTAGGTCAATTGAGAGTGGAGTAAGCACGTAGCCAAACCACTATACATCTTGTGCAATGTGGTGAATAATTTAAATCTTTATTTGCTATGTTTTGCAGAACAACATACTTTGTTTATTTTCTACAGCAAACATGTTTGACAAAATGCATAAATGATGTTTTTCACTGAGTAGACTTTGCTTTTATACTTTTTCTTGTCTGTATTTCTTTGCATAAGTATTTAGAAGTAAGTGCATGATAAATATTTAGTTAAATTTTAAAAAGTCTTATTCACCCCCCTCTAGGACATCAGACATATCTTCAAGCTTTGCTTATAGCAGTAAAACCACAATTTCACATCCTAGGGAGAATGATTAGATTATCATTGCATCAGTATCATGAATTATATATAACATAAGATAATAGTAATGACATCAAGTATAAAGCAACAATGGTGGAATAATAGCTAATCATTTTAAAAAACAACATTTCTAAAATAATAGGCAATAAAATTACTTGTACATTGAACTAGTATAGAAGTATAAAAGACGTGTCAAGGACCCAATAACCCTCCAAATGCTCTATTGGGTATGAATACTCTCAACTCACCTTTCTCCTCAACTCCTTATCTTATACACGCTCATCCTCTCTTTATCGATCATCATTTAGCAAATGTTGTTAGTGTCTCAATTTTGTCAATGATATGAGCTAGGGTGTTTTGAGTCGGCTAAGCCTCCATATGAAGATATTGAAGATCAAATACTCAAAAACTTAAAGCATCAAGGTTGAAGACAACAGGTAAAGCATGAGGCATCATAGTAATCCTAACCCTATACCCATTTAGTTCCAAAAAAACCCATCCTAGATGACTTATTCTGAATAGAAAAATGCTTAGTCATCAGGTTTGTGCCGGTTATATTATGTGCAAAAGAAAGAAAACCATATATACAAGCTCGATTGATCGAATCACTTGAGCGAACCTTCGATCGGTCTCGATCGATCGAAGATGGCTGAAATAGTATAGCGAGCTTTCTCTCATATTTCATAAAAACCTCAATCGATCGACATATCAAGTTCGATCGACCAAAAGTGCGCAAAAGTGTCTAACAAGCTTTCTATCTTATAATCAAATTAAGTTTGATCGATCGCTCAATCAATCAATACTAGTCTTTATAGATCCATTGGAGCCATTTTTTTTTATATAAAATAAGAAATTGACTCTTTGTAAATATAATAAAATTTGGTGTTTTAAAGATCCTAATTATATCAAACTTTACCATTGCTCTTAGGCTCTATCCTAAAGAGATTTATTCTCTTCTTGGTGATTCTTCACTCTAATGAGCATTCCAAGTTCCATTTCAAGAAGAATGTAATCTCATGCATTTTTCAGAGTTTAGACACTACACTCATAGGTAAATCTTTTGTCTAAGTACCTTTTAGAATGTCCATACGGGTTAATCCCTAATTGGAACTAATTAATATCATTAGTTATAGGAGATTCAACCATCCCAACTCTCATTACTATGACATCTCAATGGGAAGATGATTGTTGATACCCGATTCAAGGAAGCAAAAGAAGATTGACTTCAAAGATCGGGGGAGCATAAGAGAAGTGGATTCAATAAGAGAATACGCTCTCAAGAAGGCATATCAATACGGCTTAATTTGACAAGTAAGGTTGCAATTTAAAGTCTATATACTCTTTCCTTATATAAAATTGAGTATAGAGTTTGATATCCAAACTGAAACAAGTCCTTGTGTAGAATTGCCTCCGACAGGAGTGTACGTAGGTTCTTATGTAAGACGGCCATCAAACACAGATGCGTATGTGTTAGTTTCCATGAGAGCTTCCGGCGAGAGTACATATAAATCCTTAGATTAGGACTGTAGTGGTTCTTAGTTAGCCAATAGAAAATCAAAAAAGTCTCTACGAGAGCCACCAACATGGATCGAAATATGTTCCATCAACACGATTGAGTATGTATAGGATTATCACTAACGCGGGTGTGTACGTGATTAACCAATACGAGTGAGTACATGTAGGTTTTTGATGAACTTGTAAAACCATTATAAATGTTAAAAGTAAACCTATTGAAAATCTTCAAGATAGTGAAATTCGGTAAACTCGAGGAAAGTACGTCTGTCAAGAGTGAAATAGGCAAGTAGTCGAAGCACTATATATCCTTGTGTTTGTGATTGTTATTTGTGCACATTTCTATTCATGTTTATGAGTTTAATTGGTTGAATTAAATGAATGCTTGAATAGATTATATGCTAGCCATTTAATTAATTACACACACACATACAAGATATATATCTCACACATAGACTAGTGGCTCAACTTGTTGTATCATTTTTATTCTATGCAATTGCACTCATTTGGCTTCAAAGCCTAAGTGTTAATAGTTTTTAATTGGCATAAATTTTAAGTAATCTTATTCACCCTCCCCCCATAGGACCTAGTCGTAATTCTAATCTCTATTAAACTTCTATGTGTCGTGGTAAACAATCCACGAAATTTCAAATGTTAAATTTGACATATTAAATATATATATATATTCAAAGGATCAAAGGAGATTGAAAAGAGAGAGGAGTATATGCATTTGTCTTGCTAGTGAGTTGTCTCTTAAGTGTTAATGTTTGAAGTGATCAGGCTTCCGATAATGCCGATAATCATATTTATTTCCCCTCTTTTTGCCAACCATATTTATTTTATTGTATTTTCACTTTGGTTTTCATATTTTTAGTTTTTAGATATTTCTTCATTGGCCCTTAGTTTTTAGATATTTCTTCCTTGGCCCTTTGGGTTATGTGACTTATTACTCTTTTCCTTGACGCTTTTACACATTTTAATTTTGAGCTTATTGTCATATGATCTTCAATTAAATAACCAACATGCGATTTCTCAACCTCATTGTTAGCTTATAGAGCACTAAGTTTGAAGTTTTTTGTCATTAAATATTTAAGCATGTTTATGTTATTGCTTATGTCTTAAATCCATAAATAACAGGATCTGTCGATGCTATCGATAGAACACTTGATACCATTAGAAAAATTCATATTTTATCGCTAGAACGTTTTGATGTTTTCTCGATGCCATTGACAGATTGTTTATGATATTCCGCCATTATAGGTTTGATAAACTGATGATTTTACCGGAGGATATATCCACCACTAGGTCGATACTACCGTAGAAATATTTTTTAGAGATAGATATATCCACTGTTACATGTCGTCCATGCTCCTTATACCACAATATTCAATGGTGGAAAGGAAAGATCGTCATTGTATATTGATGACATATAGAGGCAAAAAGGTTAATCTATGGTGAAAGAGAATAATCGACGTTAAATGCTAATGACATATAGAGGTGGAACTTTTCACCCGAATTACCTTCTAATAGCGGCAGACAACTTATTTATCGCTATATATATACACAAACGGGTATAAAGTTGTAGATATGTGATTGTTTTTTATTTGCCACTAAACAGTATAGCAATGAATTTTCATATATTTGGCTAAAAATTCCATTGTTGTAGGTCATAGTGTTAGGACATTGTAAAAATATAATCTTTCAAAGTATTATGGCATGTAATTATGTGCATGACTTAGTATGCTCTCCAAGTTTGTGAGCCTTTAGGCACAAGTCAAATTATATATATAGGATTATCCATGCTCATTATTGCATAATCACACTAACTAGTAGGATATATTACGTCCAAGTGATGTCTACGGTATGTGCCTCTTAAGCTTTGTAATATCTAATTTGGTGCCATTTCAATAATATGCAATTGGGAAAGCATTCCCGCACACATATCCATAAGGACACTCCAGTCTAACCTTAAATTGTTTATTGTGGCATAGTCAAGTCTAAACCATGTGATAAAAAAATATATAATCACTTTATGTTCGTCCATCCTAAGCAAAATTTAGGCTAGTCAGGAGCACTACTAAAAAAAGGAGTAAATGATACGGATCATGTCAGTTTTTTGTTATGGATATAAACTTTAGTTAAAGTTACTATGGTTTTAATTTGTAACTAAAAAGTTAACACACTATGAATAATTAATAGTGTTGTAAGGAGCTCCATGAGGCTTAAAAAAATATATGTTTTCTCTAAGCCATCCATATATGTGGAAATATTACTTTAGAGCATGAAATCACAAGGCAACTGGATCGGAGGCTCAAGTGGATCACACGGTAGGAAATATGGATATTAAATCACATTTGTTTCTTATGGTGTGGTCCATTTAAGCCTTCAATATGGGATCATGAATTAAATTAATTTAATAAAATTATTAGTCGGAATGGATAAACTAAATAAATCAGGGTGGGCCCCACGGAGCCCCTGTCAGGACCGTCCACGATTGAGACGACGCCCAAATTTAGGTGCGCTCAAAACAGAGCCGCACTCGAAAAGGATTATTTCTCTCTCTCCCTGTTCCCTAATCTCTTCCTTCCCTAAGGGTCCGTTTGGCCGGTCGGATTGGAAGAGATTGGAAGTTAAATCACCGGATTGGCCTGGCCTGCCAAACAGAGTCGGTGATCTGATCCCAATCCCATGGATCTTAAGACAATCCACTGACAACACCATCATTACCTTTAAATCCCATCCAATCCGCCCTAATCCGTTCAAATTTGCCTGGGACATGTTTGGTTCGAGGGATTTGGAAGGGATGGGAAGGTTTAATCCCGGGATTGGCCCGGCGTGCCAAACAGACTGGATATAGCAATCCCATCGATCTCAAGACAATCCACTGACAACACCATCATTACCTGGAAATCCATGCCATCCACCCTAATACCATTCAATCCCTTCCAATCCAACCGGCCAAACGGGCCCTAATCCTCTCTCTCCCTCCCGATCTCTACTCCATCTCACTCATTCTCCTCCCTCTCTCTCCAATGCATCAGCCGTGAAGAAACACACGCCGTGAAGATCCTCTTCTATCTCTCTCCATTACAACAGTCGTGAAGCTCCTACCCAAAGAAACACACGCCGTGAAGCTCCTCTCCATAGGTTTGATATCTTCTTCTCTTTATCTGTCTTTCAGATTTGATACATTGTGGCTGTTTGATGAAATGACTTGCTATCTGTTTGTTGAAATGGCTGGATGAAATGGCATGCTATCTGTTTGATGAAATGGCATGCTATATGTCCCTGGACCCAGATCTGATCGGGTTATCGGGTCTTTGGATCCAGTTTTGGGTTTGATTAGGGTTAAATAAGGGCTTACATTGCAGGTCAGATTCGACGGATGGATTAAATTACATTTTTATAAGCATTATATTTGTATAATCTTGTGCCTTTCACAGCTTGGGTTAACCGGTTTACCAATTCTAGTGATGTTGCCATGGAAGTTGCTGGAAACATGGCATTACGAGTGAGGTGTTCTTGCTTTTATTGTTCGGTGCACTTATTATTTTCTATTTTTCTTAATTTTTTCTCTATCAGTTGATTAATGTTAGGCAGGTCATATTCTTGTAATGGAGCCGCTTGAGAATGTAGCAATCACCAAGCTGCCCCAAAATAGCATATCACAGAACTATATAATAACAAAATTTTATTTGATATATGGCCTAAAAACATATCTAGACTCAAAACAAGTCACTTGAATCAAGTCGGGTTGATTGAGTCATTGCTGAACCTACAAAGTGACTCGACTAGATAGCTGGCTAGTTCACTTTGCTGAGTTTTGAGTTGAGTCAATGAATTTTATAACCCTACTAAAAAGTATTGAGTTCTTTTGGGTTGCTTGGGCTTGATATTTTCCTTCAACCATATCCAGGAAACATTGTGGATGGAGGAAATGGAGATACAACAGATGACCATTACCATCGTTACTTGGTAAACATCTCCCTTCCTTTTCTATATGAGGGTTTCCTCATCAATTAAACTCAAGGTGTATTTTTCCATGTAGGAAGACATAGAGTTTGATGCATTCTCTTGGTGTAAATGCTTACTGTTTCTTGATTACCTGGGCAAGAATATTACCTCGTGAGTAAGAAAATTTTCACTTCATACTAGTATTAGATTTTTTTTAGAACATGCTATTAATTTTCTTAAACAATCTCAGGTGGAAGAACCAAGGAAGTCAATCCTACTGGAATCATGTTCTATAACAAGCTTATAGATGCTCTTATACTCAGAGGTATTATTACTCAAAAGGCTTCACAATCATGCACATTAGTCAATGCCTGAAAATTAATAGATAGCCAATGACGCAAGGCTCAAAAGGAAATTGCATGATGTGCTTAGGTTAGTTCACCCCTCATTTGTATATTACATATAAGAGCTTTGCTAGGTGCACACATGTGTGCAAGACAGCTCATGTACACACCACACATGTTGCCAGCATGGAACTATAGGTCTGAAATATAATCCCTCCATCAGAATGACACCGCTATCTTGATGCCATAGCCTAAGAATCAAGTTGATCTACTGGTCATGTGGCCACGAAGGTGAGTCATGCTTTCCAATTGATGTTGTGTTTCTATATGTTATGTATGGTGCCTTAGTGGTACAAAATTACTGAGAAGTCTCTTATCATTTACTGAACTGGTGAATTAATATGGTATTTTATGAATTGGAAGAAATTGATTGAAACAGAAAGCATGGTTTTTGTATCTGATGTCTGGAAACAATGTCGTATATCCCAGTATACAAGCAATCTTAGGGATGAGATTCTGCTACATTTTCTTTCTCGGGGTTTGCTAATTTTTCTATTACAATCTTATATCGGACAATATAGGAAATAGTGGCGGCAGGTGGGATGGACAGGCGTCGCAAGGATGGGCACTGATATTGAGTTTCACAATGAGGTATAAAAATCTATCTTTATTATTGAAATACAAAAAAATGAACATATGATGGTATTCTACATCTCTAACTCATAAATCTTTTCTCCATTGAAGTCAAGAATGTACGCCATCGATAGAGCAAAGCCTTGGAGTGCAGAGGTAAATTTCCCTTTTGTTGATTGGATGTGTTGGTCTTGTGTTCATCTATGCATTCTGCAACAAGGAATTAAAAGTCATCAGCATAAGCCCTCTATCACAATCCACGACTCGTAATCCCACTACCTAGGTAGCTCTCATATGGTGTGTTAATTCTGGTTTGGGGCTGAGCCAATATCAGGCGTTCGCCCAACTGAACATTAACCGGCCTCAAAGTCAAACTTTGATACAGACAGTTTAATAGTTGAAACTTTGATTTCAGACCAAAGCCCATCCATTTACATCTTAAGAAGGCATGTTCCAAGGCTCACTCATGCTTCGAAATAAAATTTTGCAAAACCTAGGCCTGGGATAATCTGGAGGGCTGTTACAAGCTTGAGCTCAGCCCGATGGTACTAGGATCAAACTTGATATAGCAGCCCAACTCCTAGCCTCCTGCAAACCCTACTATAGTTTGCTAGGGAGATTGTGGGTAGTTCTTGGAAAGCAAATAGGAAACAGGGCTGGAATTTCCAACTCCATGTGTTAGGAGAAACAATACCCGCCCTTCGCATATTTTTTTAAACTATGATTTAAATATAATGATGCTACAATCATGAATTAAATGGGTTTCTCTCTTTCTTATGTTTTGATTCTTCTTTATGTGAAGTTTACTCTGGTTATGATGTGGTTTTATTCTACAAAAGGTATTGTTTGCATATGGTGTTTGGTATTTATGAAATGATGAGATATAAGATTGAAATTTTGTGAATTGTAGGAACCCAAGTTATTTTTCTGATGAGATACTCCATTTTGCATTTAAGGTTTTATTTGATTTCTTAAAGAAATGGATTTTTTTCATCCCAAATCACCCACGGTATTGTTTCAAGTAGGACGTGAAGTTCCACAGATGGTGTTGTATTTTTTCGACTCCAAAATTATTTTTTCCTGCACTGTTTGGACATTCCAAATTGTATTTTTGTTACACCATCTGGATATTTCGAAATTGCACTTCTTCTAAAAATCCATTACACTAGCTTTGGTTTCCCTCTAAAGCCTAAATAGCATTTGTCTTTAGTATCACCATCCAACCGATAAGGAAGTTATTACAGATTCAACAACTTTCAATTTTTGTTTGCTTTCTTATTTTTCATTTGTTGCTAATGCAGATGTGTTCAGATATTGGGCTTGAAGGAGATGAGTTTGATTTTGAGTTCTTGGGAAACAGAACAGGGCAGTCGTATACAATACAAGCCAATCTATACAAATCAGGAGTTGGAGGCAAGGAAATGAGACGTGTTCTGTGGTTTGATCCAACTGAGGACTTCCACACCTATTCCATTCTTTGGAACAACCACCAAATAATGTAAGTACAAACATTTTTTTTTTCAAGGTTGCTAGAAATGCCCATGTTCAGTGATAGGGCCCACCCATATGTTGGGGCCCTATTGTAAGTCCGTCCAATTCGGGTCTATATGCTTTAATGCAGATCCATTATGCCAGTGGAAATTGTCTATATCAGAAGTGAATTAGACAACTCCCTACTTGTAATTTGAGCAGTGTGTGTGCTGCTTGTTGCAAATTGCTGAGCTTCCAAATGAGAAGCCAATGTACATGTACTCTAGCATATGGAATGCTGTCTGTGCTCCCTGTTGCTAGTACATTTTTTATTGTTATATTTGGTCTCTCACCATTGAAAATAATAGTAATAAGAGAACCATCTGTTAGTTTCATTCTCTCATAATTTTCATAATATTTCGTTTTAAGTTGCTAGATCTGTAGCATCATATAATATCTGTAGCATCGTACAATGCATGGAGGCAGGTAAAATCATTTACTTAATAGCAGCCCTTTTAAAAATTTTCAGATTTCGCTTTTGCATGCAGTAATGGAGACATAATATACTCTCATGGTTTTATGTTATTTACCTTGCAAAACACCAAGGATGCTTATATAATTTATATTTGCTTACTTTCAGTGACTACTCATGCATAGATTACTCGTATAATTTAGCCGTTAAATGTTTTTTTTTTTTTGGTTATTATATGTTTCTCTTTGATGGACAAGACTTCTTGAATGCCTCTCTTCATGCATTGCACTTCCACTGGGATGTATCAGTGAAATCTTGATAATACTTACCTATTAGAAATAACATTCAATAACTTACAACCTTACATTCTTTGAAGCTGAATAGATTTAAACATTCACTATTTCCCCCATGTTTCCAAGCGGCTTATGAGAAAGTGTGGGTGGAAAATTCATTCTCTGGAAAAGTTCATCCAGAGGAGCATCCACCAAGAAATATTTGTGTCCTTGAATTGCTTGAAGTTGTGCAGGATCTGAGGGCTGGAGACAGAATATCACTTATCGAAAAGAATATCATTAGTATGTGTCCCTTTCTTCCATTTCTTTATGTGTTCCTTTTTCTTTCTTTTTTTTTTATATCAATGGAGAAGAACAGAGTGTGTGCCATGTTAGACCGAATGGCTTTTGGGAGATCAGTTAATGTCTGTTGCTGTTTCAGTCCTGTTTTGAACCTTAGACATATGTGGGACAGCATTTGATCCTCTATGTGCCGTGGCAACTGATTTCGAGCTGTAAATTCAGAAATAGCTTGAACAGTATCCCTCTATGAAGAAGAAAAAGAAAAAAAGAAAAGGCCAAGCAAAACAAAAGCAATACCAGTCAGTAGCAACATAGTAAGCAGAAACCTTCTGTATGCACAATAGCTAAAGAAGTTGAACTCAATTATGAAGTTAATGTCATGGCTCCTAATACTTCAGTTTTGACATGGACATTGAGTTTTCTAATCATCCAATGGAATGGAAAGTCCTATTTCTTTTTTCCTTTTGGGGTATAACTTCCCCATTTCATCGAAAAACATGGTATTGACTAAGTGAAAACTATGGGTTTATCGCTTCCCCCTCTTAGTCATACTTCCAGTGCTAGAGAGTCAGGTATGCAAAAAGTTTACATGTATACTAGCAAAGAAATTGTCCAACTGAATTTACCATAGAAGAAATACTGCATTGCATCTGTGGTACTTCCTGGCCTTGAAATTGATTTTGCAAGGTATATTTGTTCCGTTTGGAAATTTTTGGTAGGGAAATCAGACAGACTTCAGTTACTTGTGTGGTCACATGAATTATATCCTTGTGCTGTCACTTTTCATGTTTTTCTATGTATACATGATTGGACCTCTAGGTTTAAGGATGTTTTTTGCTGCTCTGCCATGTGTAGGATATCCAAACAAGGCAAAAGATGGGCCACACAATGAAGATCGCGTTCCTTGAAAATCAGTCCATTCAGAATATTCAGGGGAACCCCACTTAAAAACAGTTAAAACTGTGAGTTACTGCTACAGATTCTTCAACTCATGATATGTTTGCACTTCATTGTCCAATAGCGTGTTTGCATGTGTTATAACCACTTTCAATCCTCTTTAATATCTGGCTTGGTTAATGCATTCATTCAATGTTCACGTGATTAGTAGAGAATGTTGGTATGGTTTTGTTGAAAGTTACTTCTTTTACTCATAATGCAAAATACTTCAGCTTATTTGGTGCTTTCAAGCTTGATGTAATGTAAAATGATTGTTAAAGTTCTTGATACAAGACCATTTGCTGTTTTGGTATATTGCCTAGTTTATGAAAAACTTCCATTTTCAGGTCTTAGAATCAGCTTTCAACCGTAAACTTGTGGAAACATTCTCTATGAGATATACAAGCACTAAAGAGGCAACATATGATCCCACTATGACTTCAGACTGGTTTGGCACCCAAGAATCCAATAACTGTTTGCATTCCAAACAGAGTGGATCAAACGTCATCAGATAGCTTGATCAGTTTAGGTTCCAAGACATGGCTAAAGGGTTCAGGTTGTACCAGTTGTTGGAATTTGAACTATGGTGTGATGATTTCATCTATATCAGCAGTCATCCATGCAGCAAGCAATTGAATGTTCCCACTGCTTCAAGCATGTCAAGATTACACTGAGCATGATCATGCAGGCCGATACAGGGAGGAGTTTTATAAGTATCTTAATCTCTTCTACTTGGGTTACTGTGCAAAGTTGCCAGGGACTTGGATTGGCACCATCTTCTTTGAGTTGTAGGGATGCCTTGTCCAAACACCTATAAACCAGAAAAGGCAAAAGTTTACCTAAAACTGTTACATGTGGGAGCATTCAAGATGTAAATTCATTAGAGCAATCAGATATGAGCTACAACATTACACATTTCTAACCATTTCATGTGTTGTGGCAACTCATCCACAGTACATGAGCCCTCGGTGTAAGTTGATACAGATAGGCCAAACCATGGGGTCCATTGTGGATGGGGTATATCCCAAAAACCATACCAATCAGACATATCTTAACCATCTGATATTGGCCATTGAGATTTCACCAGTGACATTTTTGTTTTAGCAGTCCATTTGATTGCCATCAATTGGATGGTCAGGAGTCAGGACCACCCATTGAGTTGTTTGCAGCTTCATATAGCATATCAGATCTTGTCATTTCTCAATTTAGTTCTAAAAAATCATTTTCTCTGTTTTAAGTATGCTCATTTTGAAAATAACTCTGTTTGTTGAAAGGTGTAACTAGATTTTGTCTTTATAAACGTTCTTTTTTGTTTCTGCAGTCTGCTATGAAACACTGTGTTATGATATATCAGTAAGATTGTCATAAAAAGGTAAAATTTGTCCAGCTCTTTATCTTCTGTGTTCTTCTCATAAAAAAGGTAAATTTTGAAATTATATGTCACTTTGAACATATTGTGTGGATTTATGGCACTATCTCTTTGATGCGCTACAGTGCTTTGGTTGTTTGAACTTTGGCGCGTGCAAACCCCACCTAGTTGTAGCTCTTTCTGAACTCCTGTGTCAAAGTTATGATTTCAAAGCCACTTGATTTCAAATCCACATTGCCAAACCAGCCTTTATAGTTTGGATTAGGAGAATACTTTGGAAATGAATTCTGACTACATGGAAATTGAGTTAGCCACTGTTAGTGAAAAAAACAGCTGTGAATTTGATTTTCATTTCCAAGGATTTTCTCAAAAAAGGCAGTAGTAAAACTCTGTTTTAAACCCAATCATCATCACAATAGTCACTCACATTCAAGTTGTCTGTTGCAGTTTTGGTAATGCTGCTGAAACTTTCTATAGAATGGTGCTGGAAGCTCTCTGGCTCCATATCCAGATACCCTGGATTCAAAAGAATTGAGAAATAGAGAAATCTTTGTAATATTTTCTGACCTAATAAATTTAAAACTCTGCTGATCGATGACTGTAATCATCATTGATTTACATTTATATTGGTGCACTGATCCAAGAACATCAGTATGTTTTTCCTATGCTTTTGTGTGCATAAAGTTTTGTTTCTTTCCAGCATTGATGTTAAAATTTGATTTTGTAATGTTTAGGAGTTTGTAAGTGAGAAAATTAAGGATGAGGTATTGGTAGAAGATCAGAAAGATGCCTTCAAGGTATTTCTATGCGATTTAGGAGTGTGTTCCTTCTGTTCCTTCCATGTCTTATTACCAACTATAGAAAACATAATCTATTTCTGCAAGATTTCATCAAAGAAAAGGTCATGGAAGCAAAGAAAGCACAGCGGGAGGTATTTAAACTACAACACAACTTTTAGTTTTGATTGGACAATTTACGGAACTGTTCACATTCCTAAGTTTTGAATACCAATATGGTTCCTGCCCATAGGCAAGGGAAGCTCGCAAAAAGGCTGTTGAAGAAATGGTGAGGAAACGAAAGCTGCATATGAGAACATGAGGTTTTACAAGTTCTATCCAGTGTAGACACCGGATGCACCTGACATCCCAAGTGAAGGTGAGGCTTCATTACTACTGTTGTATATCCTAAACTCTGAGGGAAGGTTAAATCATGTGATTGATTCTCTCTTGTTCCTGGTGACCAAAGACTCGAGTTCCATGTTAGTTAAAAGTAGCCCTGCCATGGCTATGCGAGAGTAGGTTCTCGAATCTGATGCCCCCATACATGGCATGTGCAAACAAGATCTAGGACATTGATTGGGTGGGTCCTCTGTGTGTGTGTGTGTGTGTGTGTTGTGGCCTATAAGGCCTATCCAATCAACAGGCCACGTGCGCATCGAATATGTAATTCCTTCTACCTGTCATTTTTTTGGTATATGTTGTCCATTTGATGGTTGGACCAGCCTGATTTTCATATAGCGGCACATACATGGTGGACCAATTGACAGCGAAGGCCTTTTAAACATGCTAGATTGGAAAGTTTTATGAGAGGCTTGAGCAAAGTGAAGTATTGTTTATTTAGAAATGTGAATATAGGATGCATTGTATGATTTGATTGCTATTTGTAATAAATGCATCGTTTTTTTATTTTTCTTGATTACATTTTATGTACTATTCCTATCAACATTAATTGTGTTAGTTTAGATGACTTGTGCATCGAATATGTAATTCCTTCTACCTGTCATTTTTTTGGTATATGGTGTCCATTTGATGGTTGGACCAGCCTGATTTTCATATAGGAGCACATACATGGTGGACCAATTGACAGCGAAGGCCTTTTAAACATGCTAGATTGGAAAGTTTTATGAGAGGCTTGAGCAAAGTGAAATATTGTTTATTTAGAAATGTGAATATAGGATGCATTGTATGATTTGATTGTTATTTGTAATAAATGCATCATTTTTTTTCCTGATTGCATTTTATGTACTATTCCTATCAACATTAATTGTATTAGTTTAGATAACTTGATCAATCACAGCAGGTTCTTGCAATGGTAACCAACACCATGGTTACAATTTTTATTTTAAATTAGCTACGGATATTAGCCGTAGCTCTTGTTCTAAAAATCGTAGCTATTTCTAACTTAGCATATTGTTACGGATTTCGTTTATGTACATTTCGCTACAAAAAGTTAGCTACGGATTTCTATTGCTACGGATTTAACCGTAGCAATAGGTTTTTTAATTGAGCTACACCACCAATTCTACGGTTCTGCTACGGACTATAATCGTAGCAATAGCTTTTAGCTACGGTTTTTATTCGTAGCTTGTCCCCTTTTCTTGTAGTGGAGCAATACCACATTCACCATGCATTCCTCATAATGACCTCATATCTTCCATATTATGACCTTTTTATGTGATGGTCTACTCCAAGTCATGAAGGGATTATCACATTTTATATCTTTACTAGATCATATGACCAACTCATCTAAAGTATAAGGGCAGCTATGGTGCCTTCAATAAGTATTTGACCATGATTTTAACAATCATTACTATAGTTTTATCGATACAAGGCATATGATAGCTAAGATATTTCATATCTTGTAAAAAGGCCATGTGGTATCTACCATCGCAATCGAGAGTGATCACGAAATCATCTATACCATACGATAAACTATATCACATATATAAGAGATAATAGGCCCATACATCCAAAACTAATTAGGAAACACTGTGCAACTTGAATCTCGTTAGGGTTGACAATGGGCTGGGCTGGGCTAGCCCGCCTAAGGTGAAGCTTGGGTTAGAGCATCAGGCACAAGGTGATGCAGACATCAGTGATGCACCCTTTAGAGTGTACCAGAGGAGGAGGTGTCGCCGACAAAGTACTGGAGCGGAGGAGTTGATGTGGATGGACGTTGGGTCCATCAGACTCATTTTCTGACATGCTACGAGTGCAGGAGTGACATGATGGGTCGAATTTCACACCCTACCACATGAGTGTTTTAGTTTAGGCGTTTTTATTTTTTTTTTCTTATTTCAGGGGCTTTATTACACTTTCTTTATTTTTTCGTCTTTTTTGTTATTTTTCTTATTTTCAAGGACTTTAGTGCACTTTTATTTTTTTCATGGCTTATATATACGTTGTGAAAAACTCTATTTTCATAGTTATTAAATGAATATAAATTCATTTATTTCCTTCCTCTTTATTTAAGAAATTAGGATTTCAGGATTGGCCCTTGGTGTTGAGGATTTCACCTCGATTTCAGGTTTCCTTCTTTTTAGATCTTCGAAGTACATGAAAAGGTAAGAATCATCCTCTTTTCTTTTGACGACAAAAAGGACCTATACTTTCTTTATCTCAAACCCTTCATTATTCACCCATTTCTAGTTTGAACGGAAAAGATGGATGGTTAGTTAGTAGAATTAGATCCAAACTTGATTGTGGACTGACTTATGCTAGATCTGGGGTATCCTCATATTCCCAGGTCCTCCATTTTTACTGTCTATGCAATTTTATGGTAAGGGGCATGATCCTGACGGAATGACCTCATATTTGTGTTAAAATTTACCTAATCCATTTGATTGGAAATGGTTAGTTGATTCATGTATTTATTTGAACATTCTTTAACCTGATTATACATGCATCTAGGATTTGGTCATCACATCTCCCTATATCACAAGGGCCCCGGGTCCAAGCCTAAATTCCTGGCCCATTTTTCAAGCGGGGTAAGCTTAGATCAGCCATCCAAAACTTTGATAGCTCGACCCAGCCCAATACTTAAAATAATAATTTAAAAAAATAAAATCCCTCCTTTTAAAAAACTTTTCCCTTCTCGATGATTCAAAAATTAATTTCCCTCTCTGTTGAAAAAGCCTGAACTCAAAAGTAATCAATTTCTCTCTTTGCCAAAAAATGCTCGGACTTAAAAGTATGTCTCCAACCAGACATAGTAAGGTTATATGGGCCTCACTATGATAGTTATTATATTTATAATGACAATCTATTTCCTAATATCATTTTAGTGCATGTGCCCAAAAATAAGGCAAATACAAAGTTCAAGTCGACCACACCACATAAAGTAGTAGGATTGAATGTCGACCATGTTGGGGATTTGTGCTGTGGAATCACACAGATCTAGATCTAGGATAGCAATCCCAGAGCAACAAACAATCACAAGAGAACACACAGATTTAACGTGGAAAACCCTTTCGGAAAAAAACCACGGCACAAAGCGACAGAATTCTACTATAAAAGCATCAATTACAAAGAGAGAAGACTTACCCGATTCGAACAACATCGAATCTCACCCTTGTTACACCCTTTGATAACCCTATAACCCTTTAGAATACCTTTAGAAAGCCTTAGAATACATTGGAATATCCATACGGACCCCTATTTATAGTTTAAGAAACTTTCTTTTCGCACCCTTGCGAAACCACCTCAGATTTCAGCAGTCCACACAAGATCCGGACTCGAATCTGCCTAACCTCGACTGGTCGAGGAACCCCCTCGACCGGTCGAGTTTCCCGGACACCCAAATAAGTAGCACGCTAGACTTTGAGTTGAGTGGTGCTCGACCGGTCGAGCAGCCCCAAGTATTGAAGACTTTTAAAAGTCTGACAACAATCTCCACCAAGTCTTCAATCTTCAATTGTGTATCATGCTGCCCTCTTCTCTTATCTCTACATCACATCATAGCTTCTTATGCACACTTCATCCTTTTTCGCCATCGCCAAGCCCAGAGAAGTTACAGAGAACTTGAGCTTCTCTGCAGGAACGATCTAGGTGAGCATGTCTGCCGGATCAAAATCCACGTGCCCAACCACCTTTGCTCCTGTCTTCCCAAAATAAAAGGCATAGTCTTCATACCATCTCACCGCTACCTAATATTTCTTACCGGGGCACTTACTCACAACACTGATAGCCTGTAAAATAACCGATCTAATCCAGACCCTGGCATACACTGTCAACCGCATTCGAATAAGGCTCATGAGATATCCTGTTTTTCCTCATCTGTTTTGGGACATGTCCTGAGGAAAACTTGAGAAGAAACGCGTAGGGAATACTCTCCAGCTTTACCTGGCCCATCATGTCCTTGATTAATACCTACACACAAGGTATTCCTCCTATGATTACCAAAACCTACTTCTCTTTCAGTCTCAACGCCGAGAACCATCTTTGCAGCCCCCTGATCCTTCATCCTGAATGTCTCACTTAACCGAGTCTACAGTATATTGATTTCAGATATGTCATAATTGGCGATATACATGTCATCAATTCCTAACTCACCATGAAGGAATTGAACTACTGCCTAGGCGATAGGTTGAACCATGACCTCCTGCAAAGTCTTTTCTTAGCCCCTTTAACTTCGAACTGCTCTGGTTGGTTCATGTAGATCTGCTCTTCACTTTCCCTTGCAGAAGTGCAGACTCCACATCCATCCTTTCAGCTCAAGTTCACATTGGCCAACTAGCGCCAATCACGGATCTAATAGACACCTGTTATACTGTCGGCACGAATATCTCTGAGAAGCCGATCCCTTCGCTACCAACCTCGCCCTGTATCTATGCTGTATCCTTCTGAAGATCCACCTGCATCCAACCACTTTCCGACCCACTGGAAGCTCCACCAGCTCCCATATGTCGGTCTGGTACAACGAATCTATCACATCGCCCATTGTCACCTTCCATTTCTCAGCACCAAGCTCACTTAGAGCCATCAGAATAGAAGATGAATCCTTTGCAATATTGGACTCGTCCATGTACCACGCCGATATCTTGCGATCATGCCATGTGATTCTTCTCACAGGTGGCTGCTCCACCTACTCTGTATCCCTGTATGCGCGTCTCAGCCTTCTTGCCCTGCTCGCTCATGTAGACATGCCCAACATGCTACACACGTGCAGAGGTGGAATCCGCTACATCCACTGTAGCTCCACCTTTTGAAGTGCACCCGATCAACCTGTACAAGTTATCGAGTCGTTTGGCTTTTATGATTACCTGTGCCCCCTTAGATACCTGAAGAGCATTATCAATACCTGTGTACTTACATCCTTTTGCTTCAAGTACACCAAAAAAATCAGATTCTGCTTCAAATTAGGAACGTGCCTGACATCAGTCAAGGTACGCTCCACCCCATCAAACATCCTGATGCGCACCGTACCAATAGCCACAACATTACAGGCAAAGCCATTGCTCATAAACACCTGTCCACCATCACGCTCCCGTAGCTGGCGAACCAACTCTTATGAGGAGTTATGTGAAAAAATGCCCCTGTGTCTAGCGTCCACTTGTCATTACGATCATCGTACGGCCGCCTGATAGTAGACACAAACAAAACATTACCATCACATCTACTCGATCCATCTGACGTGGCAGCATTGACCTCCCTGTACGAAACCTCAGAATCTTCTCTCTTCGATTTAGGATTTTCACAATCCTTCTTCACATGTCCTTCCTTCCCACAATTCCAGCACTTTACCTTTCCTTTGTCCTTGCCCTTAGATTTGGATCTAAAACCTAAAGAACCTGTACCTTATTCAGAATTCCTACCCCTTGTAAATAGTGCATCAGAAGATGTCCCCATGTCGCTGTTTAGCTTTCTCATAGCCTTCCCTTGAAGGGCTGAGATAACGGTGTCGACACTCAGGGTTTTCTTCGTGCTGCACATAGTGTCCTTGAATGACTCGTACGATGCCGGAAGAGAATTCAGCAACATACATGCTTGTTCTTCATCTTTCATCACTTCCTCCATATCCAGCAATTTGCAAACTAATTTATTAAAGTTGCTGATGTGAGCCTCTAGATCTCCACTCGCTGCCATCTTGAAGTTATACCACTGCCGCTTCAAGTGTAGGCAATTTTCTAACTTCACCCATAACTTAACCGCAGTTTTCTCCCTTATGACGTTGTATAGAACATCATCCGTGAGACATAAAGAGATTGATGATAATGCATTCTTATCAAGAGTATTTCATTCATTATTAGTCATAGTAGACTTTCGCTCCTCAAGAGCACCATCTTCGCCTTGCTTGATTAAGGAACTCATCATCTTGATCTTCCATAAATCAAAATTATTTTTCCCTGAGTACTTCTCAATATCATACCTGGTGCTCGCCATTATTACTAATCCTGTAGATTCAGATCTGTGCCTCAACGATTACTCTGATACCACTTGTTGGGGATTTGTGATGCGGAATCACACAGATCTAGATCTAGGATAACAATCACAAGAAAATACACAGATTTAACATGGAAACCCTTTTGGAAAAAAAACCATGGCACAAAGCGATAGAATTCCACTATGAAAGCATCAATGACAAAGAGAGAGGACTTACCCGATTCAAATAACTTTGAATCTCACCCTTGCTACACCATTTGATAACCCTAAAACCCTTTAGAATACCTTTAGGAAGCCTTAGAATACATTAGAATAGCCCTAGGGACCCCTATTTATAGTTTAGGAAACTTTCCTTTCGCACCCTTGCGAAACTGCCTCAAATTTCTGCAGTTCGCATAAGATTCAGACTCGAATCTGTGTAACCTCAACTGGTTGAGGAACCCCCTCGACCAGTCGAGCCATCCCCTTGACCGGTCAAGTGCCTTGGACACCCAAATAAATAGCACGCTGGACTTTGAGTTGAGTGGTGCTCGACTGGTCGATTGGACCCTCGACCAGTCGAGCCAGCCTCTCGACCGGTCGAGCAGCCCCAAGTATTGAAGACTTTTAAAAGTCTGATAACAGACCATTGAAAACTTCTTGAGGGCTATAGAAGTTTTGGATCAAGCTGACATTTGTGTTTTCCCTTCATCCAAGTGTGTATGACCTTGTGAACAAGTTGGATGACAAATAAACATCATGGTGGGCCCTAGGAACGTTTCAGCGGTGGGCGTTATTTTCCCCAATGTTATGTGGCGTGGTCCACTTGAGTTATGGATCTGCCTCATTTTTAGCTCATGCCCTAAAATGTTCTCGCCAAATAGATGAACAATATGGATATTGCACATACATCATGGTGGGGCCCATAAAACTTTACCAAGTCAACATGCAATCCGCTTCCGTTGGATCTATAGTAATGACCTTCTATAATTCCAACCTACTATGACCCTATCTTAAGTCACGAACGCGGATTGTCCGACGGGAAGCTAGGGCCCACCGTGATGTTTGTGAGGAATCCACCCTGTTCATATGTTTTTTCCGGATCATGTTAGTACCTAGTCCCAGAAACGAAGAAGATCCAAACTCAATTGGGTCGCATGACAGGAACAGTGAGGATTGAACGTCCACCATTGAGATATGCATGAGGCTGCAGAAGTTTTGCATCAAGCTAATTTTTATGTGCTTTTAGCTTAATCCAATAGGAATGAACTTATAAATGGCATGGATGGCATATAAACATCATGGTGGACCCTAGGGAAGTTTCAACAGTGGCCATTTCCCCACCCACTTTTTCCTGTCGTTCGGCTCACTTGAGTTTTGGATTTGCCTTATTTTTTGGACCATGTCCTTACATGATTTGGACAAACGGATGGATGAGGTAGATTTCCCACAAACATCATGGTGGGCCCCACCTAACTTTCAGTTTTCTAAATAATGTTAAATTAGGACATGAATTTCTTACGAAAACCTTTCATAAGAAGTTCCTTCCCTAAAATGCTAGGTGGGGCACACTATGATGTTTGTGAGAAATTCACTCTATCTACCCGTGTTTAAAGCTCATTTTAGGACAAGCAATAAAAAAACGAGGTGGATCCAAAACTCAAGTAGACCATAGGAGGGGAAATAGTGGGGATTCAATGACCACCATTAAAACATTCGTATGGCCATAAAAGTTTTGTATCAAACTAATTTTTTGTGTGTTTTCACTTCATCCCAGTGGGAATGACCTTATAAATGGTTTGGATGGCATATAAACATTATGGAGTCCAGGAAGGTTTCAACGGTAAGCATTAATTTCTTTTCCCAATTCTCCCTCTCATTTAGCCCACCTGAGTTTTGGATCTGCCAAATTTTTTGTCCCCTGTCCTACAGTGAGCTCGCAAAATGGATGGATGGGGTGGATTTCTCACAAATATCATGGTGGACCCCACCTTGCCCTCGGCGCAAGAACTTCCCGCCAAAGGCTTTTGCAAGGAATTTGAGTTCATTAAATAACTCTCTCATTCCTCTTCTCTCTTGAAATGACATTTCTCTTTCCTTTTCTATCTCCTCTGTCCTTTAATTCTAAACTTTTACACACAACTTCCCTTTCCCTTCACAAGTGCATGTTGCGCAGCACGCCAACAACGCAATGAGCATAGATCCAAACTCAGGTCTCACCCACAAACGATAAACAAGAAGAAATATAAACTAGAAACAGATCAAAGTAATCTAAACTAACCACAAGACAAGATATACGTGAAAAAATCCCAAACTAGGGTAAAAAACCACAGATGCAAACTTCCATTATGAAGAACGAAGATTACAAGGCAATATACTAACCTCTCCCTTGGAAGAACATAGAAAATCCCTTGCCCACACCTTAGAAATATTTTTCAATATTCACCTTAACCTTATAATAGCCCTAGGGACTCCAATTTATAGTTTTGGCAACTTCCCTTTCGTACCCTTGCGAAAGGCAACACAGAAATCCGCAGTCCGCATCAAATTCGGAAACGAATCTGCGTAACCACGACCAGTCAAGCAGACTGCACGACCGGTCGAGCACCTCGGACCCAAAAACTTGATGCTCGCTGGAGTTTGAGTCGAGCCAGTCCATGACTGGTCGAACAGGGGTCCACGACCGGTCATGCGACGCCCAGATGTGGCTCCACATCTCAACAATCTCCCACTTGGAGACACATCACCGTAAACTTTTGTCTTCTTCATCCAGAGTGCACCACATCCCCGTCTTCAAGCCTGAAGACCAATCAAAGCTGAACAGAGCTTTAGCTTCTCCCATGTGACCGCCTTGGTCAGCATATTCACAGGATTCTCACTTGTATGAATCTTCTCTAGAGCAATCGATCCATCTTCTAGTAATGAACGTATGAAGTGATATCTGATGGCAATATGCTTGATTCTTGAATGAAAGGCTGAATTCTTAGCCAAGTGTATTGCACTCTGACTGTCACTGTACAGCTTGCAATCTGCTTGCTTCTTACCCAACTCTTCTATAAAACCTTGTATCCACACCATCTCCTTACACGCTTCTGTAGCCGCAACATATTCTGCTTTCGTCGTACTGATAGATACTATCTTCTGTAACTGAGAGACCCAACTGACTGCAGCACTACCCAGAGTAAAGACATAACCTGTACTGCTTCTTCTGCTGTCGATATCTCCTGCCAAATTTAAATCCACGTAGCCTTGTAGCTTGATTTCTGATCCACCATAGCACAGCCCTACATCTTTAGTACATACTAGGTATCTAAGAATCCACTTCACAGCTTCCCAATGTTCCTTCTCGGGGTTGTTCATGAACCTGTTAACAACTCCCACTGCTTAAGCAATTCTGGCCTCGTGCTCACCATAGCATACATGAGACTCCCAATAGCTGACACGTATGGGACTTTAGCCATGTAGTCTCATTCTTCCTGCGTTTTTACACCTTGCTCCTTAGATAACTTGAAGTGGTTGGATAATGGAGTGCTAACCGGCTTAGCACCTCCCATATTGAATCGATCAAATGCCTTGGCTATGTAATCTGCCAGTGACAAAACCAGTTTATTGTTTTCCCTGTCACGCTTTATCCTCATGCATAGGATTTATTTTGCAGCTCCTAAATCCTTCATGACAAATTCTCTAGACAGTTGTCTTTTGAGATCTGAGATGTCCTTCATGCTTGAACCGGCCACAAGCATATCATCAACGTATAGAAGAAGGATGATGTATGACGTATCAAACTTCTTCAAGTACCAACAGTTGTCTACATGACATCTCCTAAAACCGTTTCCCGACATACAACTTCGAACTTCTTGTACCACTGCCTGGGGGCCTGCTTCAGGCCATATAAGCTCTTCTTCAGTTTGCACACTTTGTTGTCCTTTCTTAGTGCCACGTATCCTGTCGGCTGATGTATATATATATCTCTTCTTCAAGATCCCCATGAAGAAAGGCTGTCGTAACATCTGACTACTCTAGATGTAAGTCCTTTGAAGCCACTATATTCAAGACCATGCGAATCGTAGACATTTTCATCACATGTGAAAATATTTCAGTGAAATCAATACTTGCCTTTTGTTGAAACCCTTTCACAACCAATCTAGCCTTGTACCGTTTCGAACCATCATGCTCTTCCTTCAATCTGTAAACTCACTTGTTATAAAGAGTTTTCTTACCCTCGGGTAGAGTGACTAGCTCCCACATACAATTAGACTCAAGAAAATCCATCTCCTCATCTATGGCTTACTCCCACTTACCCGTGTATCTAACTGTAATGCCTCTTCAAAACACTCTGGTTCACCATTATCTGTCAGCAGTAGATAATGTAAGGAGGGTGAGTATCGGACCGTGGGTCTCCTCTCCCGAGTAGACCTCCTCACAACCGGTGTATGCGGCTCTGTCTTATAATGCTCCTGTGCATGATCATCCTGTGGTGCTGTAACACCCATGTCCGGTAACTCTTCCATCTCTACGAATTCTTTCTCCTCGGCCTTATTTTCCTGCACACTGTCCTTATGCATCACTTTTTCATTGAAGACTATGTCATTCTTGTGATGATTTTCCTGTTTTCTTCAACGTTTAGAGCATTCCCTGAATTCCCTGAAACTCCTGATGCCTTTCTTCTAGATTCTTCGCTGAGAATTAGACTGGCCACATCATCAAATTTCAGCTTTGTCAACCCTGAAGAATTGCTCACAGCAATCACCAAACCATCCCAACTGTCTGGCAAACTGGATAAGATCAATAACGCCCTGACTTCATCCTTAAAAACAATGCCAACGGATTCCAACTGGCTCGTGACCGTATTGAACTCGTTTAGATGTTTAGTCACGCTCCCACCATCTGACATTTTCATGTTGAATAGCTGTTTTATAAGATGAATCTTGTTGGATGCTGAGGGCTTTTCATACATGGTGGCTAGGGCTTCCATTAATTCTTTTGTAGTTTTCACGTTGGATATATTGAAGGCAACGCTCTTAGATAAAGAGAGTCGGATCGTTCCTAAAGCCTTCCTATCCAGTAAAAACCATTCATCATCTGTCATCTTTTCTGATTTCTTCTCTTTTCCTCCTAAAGGAATATAGAGGTCCTTCTGATACAGATAATCCTACATCTGCATCTTCCAAAAGGCAATGTTTGAACCATCAAATTTTTCAATTCTAGTTTTTCCTTCTTCTGTCATCACTCCTAATAGAACTAAACCAATAGCTCTGATACCAATTGTTGCGCAGCACGCCAACAACGTAATGAGCCTAAATCCAAACTCAGGCCTCACCCACAAACGATAAACAAGAAGAAATATAAACTAGAAACAGATCAAAGCAATCTAAACTAACCACAAGACAAGATATACGTGGAAAAACCCCAAACTAGGGTAAAAAATCACAGATGTAAACTTCCATTATGAAGAACGAAGATTACAAGGCAATATACTAACCTCTCCCTTAGAAGAACATAGAAAATCCCTTGCCCATACCTTAGAAATATTTCCCAATATTCACCTTAACCCTAGAATAGCCATAGAGACCCCAATTTATAGTTTTGGCAACTTCCTTTTCGCACCCTTACGAAAGGCAACATAGAAATCCGTAGTCTGCATCAAATTCGGAAACGAATCTGTGTAACCACGACCGGTCGAGCAGACTGCATGACCGGTCGAGCATGGGCCACGATCGGTCGAGCACCTCGGATCCAAAAACTTAATGCTCGCTGGAGTTCAAGTCGAGCCAGGGGGCCACGACCGGTTGAACAGGGGGCTATGACCGGTCGAGCAGGGTCCACGACCGGTCGTGCGACGCCCAGATGTGGCTCCACATCTCAACAGTGCAAGCTTTACAAAAACAACACACCTCCATCTACGTCATCCTCAACGCCTTCGCTAATACCAATATTACTATTATTGGCTACATCCTTTCTCTTTCCAAGCATTCTGAAACAACACACCTCCATCGACGCCATCCTCAGCCCCTTCTACCAATACTAACATTGTCGTTAATGATGACATCATTTCTCTTTCAAAGATTCGAAGGGCTCGATCATGGGTCTCCACCAACATTATCCTCTTCTTTCTTACCACAACGGTCATCCGCATCATTATCCGTTAATCTACTTCAATGAGAAAACCCTTATTGTCAACCTCCTCCTGCCACAAAGAACATTCAACACACCCTCAAGAATTTGAATTCACCGTAATGTAAAGTTTTTTTAGGATGGGGTTTAATTAGAGCTTGGGCTTGGGCTAGGCCCAGTGTAAACAATCATGGTTGGGCTCAGGTTGGATAATTTAGCCCATTATGGGCTTGGGCTAAGTTTAGGCTTAGGTTGAAAACTGTAGGCCGGGCTTATACCAAGCTTGGCCCGACCCTAACCTAGCTCCTTGACACCCCTAGATCCCATTATGTGATAACCATGAACTGTTTTGATTAGATCTCCTAGATTGGGCTCTTAATTAGTGAGTTTTTAGATATCTTTAACACATTTCCATTGGGCTAGGTCCAAGTTCTAGCCCAATTTTATTTTAAACAAGTGAGATCTGCCGAAAATAATATGAATGACTTTAGTCGAATCTAATCCAGATATGGAGGTGAAACATCAATTCAACTGGACCACTTCATAAAGCTCACTAATATATCAAAATTGATAGATTTCAAGTCAAAGCAATGTACAAGTTGTGAGATATAACCCGATCAATGGATGATTAACCATAAACACCCATTTTTCTCATGATTTGTGCATTGTCTGGCCAGAAAGTCCACATTAGTTTGCTTTTCAACATGTGGCAAACACTCCTATAAGAATAGATCAGTCCAAAAGACCCTTGATTATGAATTTTTAAAAAAAATAGGAGCCACCACCTTGATTATTCTTGAATGCATGATCATACGGGCCCTCACACCATCCTTGTGTGAGCCCTACATGCCATCTAACATGGTTGGATATATAGTGCCCTTATGGTGGGCTATGTATGGGCCCATACACTCCACATGTGTTGACACCGATTACTAAGTATATTTTCCTAGCATTGACACCTATCATCATCATGTGCATGATAATAAATAAACAGGATCAATTTAGAAATACATAGAGCTAGGGTTCCAAAAAGAATAAATTTGAAATTTTGAAAATCCTCTTCACACTAAACTTACTAAATATGAAAAATCTAAAAATAAATTTCTAATATAAAAAGTGGTGGAAGAATCACACTCGAGCATGCAGAGAGAAAAATGAAAGTTGTACAAAATAGGAAAGAAGCGATAATCTATTTCTCTCTCACTTGTGCTATAATGACACCCCCTTCACAAGGGCATGCATCTGTACAACTACCCTATGTGGGGCCTGCCACATAGGCCTCTCCTTGATGATTCGTTATATCCACCTCAGCCTCCTCCGTGCACTTGGTCTATTTATGTTTTCTCCTTTATGATAGTCCTTCATACATCTTTAGAATACCATCAATGGTGCAATTTTAAAACTTTAGATCTATCAATGTACATCATGACCTCTACTAATCTAGATCATCTAAGATACTATATATGATCATATCTGAAAGAAACATAGAAAATTACAATCGTTGAATTGTCGAAGATGTTAACATACAATGCTTTCTCATAACCGTACAAACTTACAACTTTATGATCAAGCTATCAGATCCATGCCGTTAAAACATCTAATCCCATGAATTATCACCACACAACATGTCACATTATCAACTAAAAAAGACATCTAAAACAGCTCGTATGTTGACCATCAGTAATATGATAACTTGAATCGATTGGATCTTCTAGTCCATGCATTCATTTGCGCTCAAATTTCAAAGGTAAGATCCTTATAAAGGCTTATACCACTTGGTTGGTCAAAGCATGAATCAAACATACCCATTGGGACTGATCAAAAATAGAAAATGATGAATATACTCTGATACCACTTCTATTAATTTTTTGAAGCGCAATAGAAAATAAAATTTTAAAAACTAAAATTAGATTTATAAACATATGGATCCCCATTTAGATATTATCAAGTTTCTAAAAAAGTAAAAATAAAAAATAAAAATCCACGCCTGGAACTACTTTAAGTAATGCCAATGAGAAACAATTGTTTTATCGATGTTGTTCCTTCAAATAAAAAATATATCATCCATCTATCCAAAATATATAAGAAATAATGAGAGCCATACATCACTCCTTAGAGCAAGATCAAGAGAGACACAAAGTTGTCTATGAAAGCAAACCTCACACATTTCACATTTGTGATGGAGGGAAGAGAGAAGGATTCTCTAGCTCTCTCTCTCTCAGTCTCTAAAAGCAACACCTATGGTAGGGACATTTAAGAGTTTTTCTATCTTATGTTCCTGTCACGCCCCAAACTCAGAAATCAGATTTAAAGAAATTTTAATCGCCAAATCTAATGTCGATAGCTTCCGTAGTACCCCATTCTCGGCTCTTAACATCCATACGCCAGATTCCGATTTTGGGATCCTACAAGGAGGATTTATTTTATTTTTTTCAATGTACATTTAACTCTTAATATGCATAACCACAAGTATACCCAAATCACAAAGGCAACATCATCATCACATATCCACTAATATAAACATTTGAATACAATGCTGAAAGGGAAATACATATGTAAAAATTATAGAAATCAGCTACATACTCCAAGCTCTACGCTGCTGCAACCTAACATCACCCGCACGCATCTATCATGCATAAGCTTATAGAAAGCTTAGAGGGTTGTGTAAGTGTGTGCACAAGGTAAATGTCAAGTATTCAACGCAATACCATAATCATACAATGTCGAAATAGGCGCAAGATCATGAATTATATGTTATCAGAGTAAGCGAAAATACTGACAAGTCTATGAGTCAAACAATATCAGAATAGGCAATACAGATCAACTATACAAATAAGAAGTCATAAAGAGTCAAATATCAGATGCAGTGTCTAAACCATATAAATGCAGAAACACAGGTAACCCAAAATGTCATATGCCGCAGATGTAATCCAATATGCGGTGCGAATGAAATGACCATGCTGGAGTGTGAAGTCGGGATGATAGTACGTAGTATCGCAGGCTATGATGTCACACCCCAAACTCGGAAACCTGGCTCACAAAATCTCCGATCGCTGAATCCAGTGCTGACAGCCTCCGCGGTACCCCATTCTCGGCTCCTAGCGCCCATACGCCAAGTTCCGATCCTGGAATCCTATAAGGAGGATTTTTTGTATGAATTTTTTTTTATAATGGAGTATAACCACAAGCATAACCAAGTCACAAAACAACATCACCATATATTCACTATATTAAAAACTTTAAGTACAGTGCGATGAAAGGGAAATACAATATAATGAAAGTAAAAGAAACTCCAGAAGCTCGGCCGCACGCTCTAAGCTCAACCCTACTGCAACCTAACGCCACCTGCACGCATCTATCGTGCATAAGCTTATAGAAAGCTTAGAGGGTGGTGAAAGTGTGTGTAAGGCGAGTGTCAAGTATACAATATCAGAGTAGTGCAGAAAGATGCGGTAGTCCATGAATGCTATCAGGTGTACCAAAGTTATGTGATGCAAGGCATGAATGCTATCGGTCATACCAAGGCCATGCGATGCGAGGCCTATGTAGCCAAATGTCATATGTGAGATGCAAAACAAACATGTCAGTCCTCATCAAGTACACATATCAGTACAGTTCCCCTCTGAATATCACCGGGGTCTAGTACACTCACATTGACTGCCTCCTCCCTAGCTGCACAGCCAACTAAGTGGAAGAGACCACACTATCCGCCTGACCAGTAGTCTGCCAATACCTACCCGGCTCGTCGATAGCGGACTTATTTGCGAGCTGGTCAAACTCAGCCTAGCTTATAGCCCTCTCACTCGGGCGAATAAGGCCACACCCCCTTCCAACCGACAACGATACAGTAGGAGATGTGGCCTACTGGTATTCGGCACTCGGGCGCTCGTGTATTCACTTGGTCTAGACGTTGGAGCATCTCCTGGTACGAAAAAGGTTTTGAAATTTTCACCCAAGGACATCCTAAGTGCCCACAATGCTAGAGCTAATATTTTCGGTATCGGATACGACCATCCACGATGTGCCTGTGGAGGCCATGGCCCTGATGTCGCTAGGGTGTGCAGTGAATCACAATACACAATGCGAAATGCATGAGTCAAATTATTAGTCATGCAGCAATCTCGTGCGTACCACGCGCTCATGTGGGGCACTCCGTCTCATAAGGAGTCCCGTAAATGTCTCAGCCCAACAGCTTATGCTATGATCAAACATTTCTCATATCATGCATACATATAATGCGTATGCGCATGAATCATGGATGTGTGCTAAGCATGTTATAAAGTAATGAACTATCCTTACACCGAAGATGGGTCTAGACGGCCTACACGTAACCACTATGGGCCTGTCAATGGGTCCTAAGGAGAGTTACAATGCGGACATTTAACCAACATTGTACTCACAATGTGGACGTCAAACCGACATTGCTTCCAAGGCATGGCCCGCCATAAAACATCATTACACAAACCATGGAGAAATCACACATTGCAATGGACCTTAAGGACATCCCATTGGGCCTTAAATACATCAAATGGGCCATATCACATGGGCCTTATATTCATCAAGTGGGCCACATCAATGGGCCGCACCAATGGGCCTTATGTACATTGCAGTGGGCCTAATCACATGGGCCTTACATTCATAACAAGGTGAGCCTCAACAACGGCCTCATACACATCCAGGTGGGCCTCAACAACTGGCCATAAATATGGCCTAATCACTTGGGCCTTATATATATACCAAGGTGGGGTCCTCTTGAACTTTATATATGTTTTTTTTTTAGTCTCAAGCCTTAAAATGAGCTTTCAAAATAGGTGGACAGATTGGATGCAACACAAGCATCATGGTGGGGTCCACTGAAGGCCCACCATCACGTATATATTATAATATATATATATATATATATATATATATATATATATATATATATATAATGGGGATTCTTGAGCAACTATGGATCTGACTCTGTCTTTAGCTTATGCCATAAAATGAGTTTTCAAAGTGGATGGACGGTTTGGATGCAGCACATGCATCATGATGGGTCCCACCGTCTAGGTCAAGCCTATAAGACAAGCTGGCCAAATGGTTGGACGGTTTGGATGCAGCACTGCATCATGGTGGGTCCCACCGTCCAGGTGTGGACGGTGTGGATAAAACACATAAATCACGGTGGGGTTCACCGTCCATGGCGGAGAGAACACATACTCCAGGTGGGTTCCACCATCCCGTACTGGGGACGGTGTGAATAAAACACATACATCACTGTGGGTCCCACGTGGGGCCCACCATCATGTCTATATGCCATCCAATCCGTTGATAAGGTCACACGTACCTGGATGAAAGGGAAAAACAAATTTCATCTTGATCCAAAACTTCTGTGGCCCAAAAAGGGGTTTTAAAGGTAGCCATTCAATCTTACTGTTTCCTATGATGTGGGCCACCTGAGCATCAGATAGGACTGATTTTTGGGGATGGCCCACAGCCTTAAGGGGCCCACAGAATGGACGGAGTGGATATACAACAAACATCAGGGTGGGGCCCATGGCTGGGACCGTGGGTCCCTGTCGTCCGCCCGCCCGCCAACGTTGGCGCTGCCTGCGTTGGCGTTGCCCGCGCCTCTATTTTTTTTTTAAATCTCATTTTTTCGAGGTTTTTCGTACATGGGGCCTGCTCCAAGTGAATCCACTCTAGCCATTGGATTCTATAGCTCATAACAGATCCAACGAGCCCAATATTGAGTATTTTTCAATGTATAGAAATATCAGGGAAGATTTCAACGGTGAAAACTACCATTTGCTATGTTATGGCCCGCAAGAACCTCGGATTGACTCCGTTTTTCGATTCAACGCCTAAAATGAGGTAGGAAAGGGGACGAACGGCTTGGATGGGATTGATACATCAAGGTGAGGCCTACACAAGTGGTTCACCCCAAAGGCTTGTAGAACCAAGCTAATATTTGTATTTTCTCTCCACGTCTAGCATCCTTGGACGCTGGACGGTCTTGGCGTAACACATTACATAAGGTGGGCCTTGCTCCGGTGGGCCACCAAATGGATGAATGGTATGGGTAAAACATACACTAAGGTGGGATCCATCCAAGTGGGCAACACCACTACATCATCACATACAAGAATAAAAGAAAGAGAGAGAGGAAAGAGGGACACGTGTGATGGAGGGACCCTAGCACTATGGGCCCTCTCTTGCATAATTTAAAACATACATCAAATGGGTCCCAATACATATGGGCCCACCAAATCAAGGATCAACTATGGAGATCACTTCTCCACAAAAATGAAAGGTCTAGATGACCCTATTTATATAAGGAAAATAAACATCATGATGGGGTCGATGGAGGATGGCCCCATCATAGAATGATCATGGAATTTAAAGTGAGTCATCGGCCACATATAGGGTCCAAAGTGAGATCTATACCATCAATTAGTAGGCCTCACTTGGCCCATTATCAAAACAATGAAATCTAACCTATGGAAGCACTCACCGTTCGATCTTCTCGGTCCGTTGGAAAGCCAATCTCCTTATGCTTCATTTTGAAGGAGGGTGATGAGGTTTGAATGGCTAAGATGATGGTTTTTGGGGTGGGAAAGGTGGGCCACACAAAGTCACTTTTCTCCTTCACATGGAATGCTTAGACGTGAGTTCTCTTGCTTGCTTGGGATAGAGTGTTGAGAAAGAGAGAAAGAGAGGAGAGGTTATAAGGAGAGAGAGTGATGGATGTGAGTATTGGGTGAGGTGATATTGTACTTGACATGTATGGGTGTGTAAGGGGGAGGGTGAGAAAGAGTTGACTTTGGGATTGCTTAACTTGAGGAGAAAGAAAGCATTGATTGATTGACTGATTGATTGATTTGAGTGATTGATTGATGGACATGTTGTAGAGATTCTCTTGGGATTGCAAACGCGCGGTGTTTCTTCAAAATAAACGTCGGCGCACATCTTCCTGCTAGGGTATCGGATCAGTATGCAAGTCGTAGCGTTAGAACCGCGACGATGGTGCGGTCGCAATGGTACAAGTCTCGGATTAAGCTAACTCAATTCTATAGGATATGACTTAAGGTCATGCGCAAACGTGGATTACCGGTCGCGGATTGCTAGAATTCACCGGGAAGGATCGCGGGAGTTGACGGAACAGTACGGGTTAGGATACGGGTCTTATATATGGGGTCCATCACAAGAGACTTCTATCCAAACCAGTCTCATACCTAAATTTGGATAGTCAGACTAAATGTGGTAAACTCCTGATCTCAGGTTAGTCGCACACCACAACCGAAATCCTGGTCATTGCAAAGGTACACGTAACAAATAGTTACGCGCCACCAACTCGAGTGAATAGTGAATGAATGAATGAGTATGCAACTCCTGCTCCACAAATCAGTATTATACATACTTGGGATCATCATCGGGGTTTAGTACACTCCAAATGGCATTGCCCCTCTCCCAGCAGCACAGTCCAAGTGAGCGTAAGAAACATCACTATCCGCCTAGCCAATAGTCTGCCAATATTTATCCGGCACGTTGATAGTGGACCTATTTACGAGCTGGTCAAACTCAGCCTAGCTATGCTCCCTACCCTCGGGTGGGTAAGGCCACACCCCCTCCCAACCGATCACGACATAGTGGGAGATGCGACCTCCTGGTATTCGGCATTCGAGCGCTCATATATCCACTCGGTCTCGATGTTAGGGTGTCTCCTAGCCCAGAAGTTTAGGAATTTTCACCAAGGACCATCTATGGCAGCCCGATGCTAATAACATATTTCCGGTGTCCCATCTGGTCATCCACGATATGCCTGTGGAGGCTACGACCCCAATGTCACTAGGGCGTACAATAATCACAACACACAATGCAAGATGTATGAGTCACACAATTCAATCATACGTCAATCTTTTGCATACCGTGCGCTCATGTGAGATAACCTTCGCCTATTAGGGAGTTTCATAACAACCTGCCCAATGACATATGCAATGGTCAACCACACCTAATAACAAACATGCGGATGATGCGTATGTGCATGTATCATGATGTTATGCTGTCATATACTCATAATCGGTATCAACAACCGGCATCAACAATCAGCCTCGACAATATGGACATTTAACTAACATTGCCCACAAGGAATGACCCACATAGAGCTAAACATATAATGGGCCCACGGCCTCACACAAAGGCCTAATATACAATACAATGAGCCTTACTCAAGGGCCACATATACACAACAGGTGGGCCCTGCTCATGGGCCTCAAATACATGACATGTGGGCCCTACACATAGGTCTCGAATACATCAAATGGGCCATGCATCATGGGCCTAATACATATCACAATGGACCTTGCCCATAGGCCATGAATACATTACAATGGGCCTTACCTATGGGCCTCAAATTCATCACAATGGGCCCCATCACATAGGCCTCCTATTCATCACATTAGGCCTTAAACATAGGCTGCATACACATCACACAGGCTGAATACATATCATGATGGACCTCAACTACGGGTCGCATATACATTATATAGGTCTCGACAATCGGCCTTGGCAATCGGAATCGGTCTCGACAAATCGAAATCGATCGATAATCAGAATCGGCAAATCGGTCACGTTAATCGGAATCGGCAATCGGTCACGACAATCGGAATCGATCGATAATCATAATCGACAAATCGGTCACAACAATCGGAATCGATTGATAATCAGAATCGGCAAATCGATCACAACAATCGGAATCATTCGATAATCAGAATCGGTAAATCGGTCACGTCAATCGGAATCGGCAATTTGTCATGATAATCGGCCTTAATCACTAATCAACAATCGGCAAATCGGTCACGTCAATCGGAATCGGCAATCTGTCATGACAATCGGAATTGATCGATAATCAAAATCAGCAAATCGGTCACAACAATCAGAATCGATCGATAATCAGAATCGGCAAATCGGTCACAATAATCGGAATCATTCGATAATCAGAATCGGTAAATCGGTCATGTCAATCAGAATCAGCAATCGGTTACGACAATCGGGATCGATCGATAATCAGAATTGGCAACTCGATCACAACAATCGAAATCAATCAATAATCAGAATAAAAAAATTGGTCATGTCAATCGGAATCAGCAATCGGTCACGACAATCGGAATCGATTGATAATTAGAATCGACAAATCGGTCACCACAATCGGAATTGACGATAATCAAAATCGGTAAATTGGTCACGTCAATCAGAATCGACAATTGGTCACGACAATCGAAATCGATCGATAATCAAAATCAGCAAATCAAAATCGGCAATTGGTCATGACAATCAGAATCGATCGATAATCATAATTGGCAAATCGGTCACATCAATCGGAATTAGCAATCGGTCACGACAATCGAAATCGATCGTTAATCAGAATTGACAAATCAGTCACGTTAATCGGAATCGACAATCGCTCATGACAATCAACAAATTGGTCGCGTCAATCAAAATCGGCCTCGACCCCGATAATCGGAATCAGCCTATACAATCGGCCTCGATACTCGGCCTAACAAAGGACCTAAGGGAGGGTCACAATGTAGACGTTTAACCATCATTACATATCAATGTGGACATTTAACCATCATTGATCCCAAGGAGGGGCCTAATAGAGCCAAACATATAGTGGCCTATAGCCTCATGCAAGGGCCTAATACACATCACTACGGGCCTCACTCATGGTCGTATATACATCACAATGGGCCTCGGCACATTGGCCATAAATACATCACATCGGGCTCCAACACATGGGTCGAGTATACATCACAATGGGCCACATATGCGTCACAATAGGCCTCCACCCTGGGCCATAAATACACCACAATGGTCCTTACCAATAGGCCTCATATACATCAAGTGGGCCGTATCAATGGGCCACAAATACATCTAGGTGGGCCTCATAGCATATCGCATTGGGCCTCATACAAGGACCTTGTAGTAGGTGGGCCCTGCACAACCAACAGGTGGGCCTGCACCTTCCAAATGGGCCCTCTAAATGAATAACATGGATATAAAGCACATCTATCAAGTGGGCCACAAGTCTAACGGACTGAACGACGTGGCTCAAACAAATGAATCAAGGTGGGCCTGTCAGACAAATGGTGTGTATAAGACATAAACATCACAGTGGGGTCCACACCATCGTCCTGACAGGTGGATAGAGTGGGTATACAATACATACACCAAGGTGGGTCCACACACGTGGCCCACCAATGATCTGGATCTGCCTCTTTTAGTCTCAAGCCCTAAGACGATCTTGCCAATTGGATGGATGGTTTGGACATAACACATACCTCTGATCAGACCCACATAACCTGCTGTCGTCCGCACAACAGCTAGGTGGGGGCCCTACCATCTAGATGAATGGTTGGGATTAAAATACATATAACATGGTGGGGTCCACGGTACAAGAGGGACCCACGGAACTTGCTGACGCATACAGTGGTGGTTTCCACTATCCAGATGGACGGTGGACAATGTGGATCATCAACGTGGGGCCCACATCCAGCTGGTCTGAACGACATGGATATATGGCACATACATCACATGTGGGCTCCATAGGTAGAAGGTGCTGATAAGTACATGCATCTCGGTGCACCCCACCGTCCAGTGATTTGGATGGTGGAAATAAAACACACATATCATGGTATGGCCCACACATCACATCGTCCAAATGGACGGTGTGAATACAGAATATATACATCAAGGTGGGTCCCACCCCACACGTGTGGGTGGGTCCCACACCTGGACAGATGGATGACATAAAATAAAATAAAATTTATCACGGTGGGTTGCACCTAACACTGTCCAAACACGGATCGTGTGGATACAAAATAACTATATCAAGGTGGGTCCCACCCTACACACATGTCACACATGTAAGTGGGTCATGCTCTCAACAGGTGGACGGCGTGGAGAAACAGATACCTCAAGGTGGCCCACATATCTCGTTGATGTCAGTCGGCAGCTAAGTGGTTGGTGCCCATCGTCCAATAGGCTGGACGTTGTAGATAAACATATACATCCGGTGGTGCCCACTGTCCAGAAAATGGACAGTGGAGATATCACATATATCATGGTGGTCCCTACACACGTGGCAGGTGCATGCCACAGATACATCTAAGCAGGCCTCACCGTCCATCTTATCTGGACGGTAAGGATAAAACACATACCTTATGTCTGGGCCCACAGTCCTGCTGACATCGATACAGCAGTGGGCTTCACCGTTTAGACGGTAAGATGAACACAATGGACACATACTTCAAGGTGTGCTCCACACACGTGGCAGGTGAGTTCCACACGTTCATCATATCTTGCCTCACATGAATGCACGTCTGGACATATCCATCAAGGTGGGCCCCCTGTTGTTGTGACCCAAAAAGGGTTTCAATGGTAGACGTTCAACCCAACTATTCCTGTTACGTTTACCACCTGAGTCACGTATAAGGCTAATTTTTGGGTGGCCCCATAGCTAGGAGGAAGGCCCACCAAGTGCACGGTATTGATGTTCAACTTACATCATGATGGGACCTAAGGTGGGGCCCACTAACTAGCATCCGCTGCTTGCTGCCGCTCCAAAGACGCTGACAGCAACAACGTCTGTTGTTGCATTTTTTTTTGAATTTCTATTTTCGAGTGGTTTTTCATAGGTGGGGCCCACATCCGGGAGATCTAACCCACTGGTTGGGTTCCATGGCTCATGACGGACCAAATGAGCCCAATATGCAATATATTTTGGCGAGTAGAAACATCAAGGTGAATTGAATGGTAGAAATCCCTGTTTCTATGCTATGGCCCGTTAAAAAAATCAGATTGGCCTCAAATTTCAGCTCCAAGTTTAAAATGGATAGAGAAATAGGATGGATGGTGTGGATTTGGTTTGTACATCATGGTGAGGCCTGTATGAATGGTCCACCCAAGGCTTATTGAACCAAGCTTATATTTTTGTTTTCATCACACGTCCAGCGTCCCTGGACACTGGACGGTTTAGGCCTAATGCATACTTAAGGTGGGCCCTACTCAGGTGGGCCACCATATGGCTAGATGGTTTGGATAAGACATACACCATGCGGGGTACATCTGGGTGGGCCACACGGCCACATCATCAATAAGAAAACAAGGAGAGAGAGAGAGAGAGAGAAATAAGGACAAGAGGGACGGTGAATGGAGGGGCCCCGCCACTATGGGCCCCTCAACACATACATCATAATGGGTCCGACCTATAAGTGGGCCCTAAAATAAGAATCAACTGTGGATCACCCATCTTAGATCTCTTCCTGGACTTCTTCTTCCACCGATGTGTCCTAGAGCTCCAAGGAAACAAGATTCAACGGTTGAGATTGATTTTGGAGGGTGGAGATGGGAGGTAGGAAGGTGGGCCACACATGGCTTCTCTATGGAAGCCATGGACGTTAGGTGCTCTCATGGGATTGCTTGAGAGAAAATGAGAGAGATGGGAGAGGGAGTGATGTAAGAGAAGTGATGGGAGAAAGGGATGATGAGTGATGGAGTGATGGGTACTTGACATGTAAGGGAGATAGTTGACTTTAGGGATGGGTGTTGGTACTTGGGGATGGGATGTTGTACTTGACATGTAAGATGATTGATGGGACATTTCATAGATATTCTCTCAAAATTACAATGCGCGGTATTTTCCTCTAAACGAACGCTGGCTCATATCTCCTTGTCCGAGTATCACCTTAGCACGTAATATGCAGCGTTGGAACCGCGGTGATGGCGCAGTCGTAAGGGTACAAGTCTTGAGTCGAGTCGACTCTGATATATAAGACACGACTCGGGATCGCGCGTAAGCACCGATAATAGATCGCGAGTCGCCGGAATTCGACCAGGAGGACCGCGGAGGCATACAGAACGGTACGGGCTAGGATACGGGCTTCACAGTTCCTCTCCTCTAAGTAGGGTTATAGGACTCCAAATAGCAAGGCCCTCTCTTGTCTTCCATATGCTCTGCTAAATTAAAATGCTATAATGTTATCTTAACCATGTATTTAAATTAACAATCCTTCTAACCATCCATCATTGACCTAATATTCATGCAAATCAAGTGGTGGATGACACAATATCTAAACTATTATATCATAAGTACAATTAAAATGGTTTTAACAATTAAAACAAAAGTTCACTTTTGAAAATATTTGTAAAATATTTTGATTGTTGTAGCCAATGGAAAAACCACTTGATGAACACATTATTGCCAAGATATATGTCGTAAGTTCCTAAGAAACCAGTGAATCCTATGTTGGATCATGTTAGCTTCAGCTGGATATTGATATATGCACTCAACTATACCCACTTTTGTTAGCCACATGATAGCCTTGTAAAGCCAACCAAAGCACATGTAATCAAGATATTAAACTCCTCACATGTTTTGTAGTCGAAGGATTAACCAAAGCTAATACATCCTCAAGTTGCTTGTAATCTAAACATGATAGTCTCCTACTCTAAAGACTTGAACCTGACTAACCAATGCAAGTGCCCAACTAGTCCAACATTAGGAGCCTATTACTATGAAACACTCACAGCCTTATTTAGGGTAGTGTAAAGACACACAAACTCGTTGTTGTGCCTGATGGTGAAGACCTTTCATCTTAACTTGTCATTATATAGTCCTCTCATGAGGGATGACCACATAATAATGATAGCAACTACAAATATGTTGAATAACCTGCTAGCTGGTCATCGTGCAAAAGGGTATTGAAATCTATATCCCACAACTCTGTCATGGTCAATGAATGTTCTGTCCACTCTCAAATTCTTAAGGACCACTAGAGTAATCCATCTCCTTTAGCCCATGTCATGTACATTTAAGGTACTTCATATAACTATATAAGGTATTGTAACTAGTTAATCCCGAATATATAGTTAGTACGATCTATGATTAAGATCATCAATATCAATATATTCCATCCATGTCATCAATGGATAAGATTTACATTGATTTTCTGGGGCACAACTCGAACCATGGGCACCGCCCCTCCTTGTCCATCCTCATTAGAAAACTATTTTGGCTGAATGATCATAACCTTTGGTCAATGCCTAGGAAAATGAATCGTCCATATTAATCATTATAGAAATGGTTACTCATTGATCTAGACATCCATCACATGGATTCCACCTTTTATTTACATTCCTCTAAAAATAAAAAAATCAAATTGAACGAGTGTTTCAATCAATGACAGGAAATGGATTGACCATTCTACAAAAAGTTTCATCATTAATTTAGACCCTCAATCATTTGCGTGCCAAACCTTTCATTGGCCATCCCTTTAAAAAATTACTTCGGTCCAGTCAATCTAAGGTGAGATTTGGAGAATCCTGAGTGAGTATTAAAGTGAAATTTCATCATATTTTTAGAAATCAAAAGTATTTATTATTTAGCATTGCAATTCCCAATACGCATTTAAATTGTCAGGATTTTAATACTCATCATCCTCAAATCATTGGAGTTATGGTAGTATGGGTGTTAAAATATTTAGCCATTTAAATCCCCCAACCCAATGGAGTTATGATAGTAAGGGGTATTAAAATATTTAGTCATTTAAATCCCCAAACCCAAATGACACTTATCCTATAAGGACTTAATGAAAGTAAATGGTCTCCAATATTCTAGTCTTTATTTTATTTTATTTTCTTTTTTAAAGATAAGTATATCTCTATCTCTACTATATAATGCAAAGAGCCAATAACATTTTTGCCCCATGCAATTAATTTCAAGAGAGTCATGGCCTTTGAAATTCTATAAGACATTAAACAAGATTTTAACCATGGATTAGTGACTTTTTTTTTTTAAAATTTAAAAATCGAAGTGTTTGCAAATGAACGAATTTTACCTACACATCCTCACTTCTTTTTTGTGCACGAATATCCCACTCCCACCTGTCTTTACATTCACATGTAGCCCGCATAATGAGCCCATACAACAAAGGCCACGTAAGCCCTATCATGATACATCTATTACACCACCTCATATTAGGATGTCATCCTAAACAAGAAGTAGATCTAGAACTCGAGTGGGCCACAAAATAAGAAAAGTGTGGATGGGTTGCCTAATATTGGCGACCTTCTTTTTGTCTTATATGTGTAGCTGTATTATTTCTTTCTGCATTTTTCTTTACCCTTCAAAAATATCTCTCCCCCTTGCTCTCTGCATGTGTGTTGCATGTACAATTCTCTCAGTAGTATACAATGTAAATCGTATTTGGCCAAATTTACCTTCGCAACTAGTGGAGGAGAGTAAACTTTAAAAAAAATGGGATGTAAGTAGCACATCAATTAAGGGCATTTTGTCCACGCCTTTAATGTTACACAGTCGCATTAATAATAGTATTAGGGAGCAATAAAAGCTTTGTGGACTCACTATGATGACAATGTGACATTCATTTAGTACATTTATTGAGCAAGCTTATGTTAAGATGTCATTTTGAAAATTGAAAAATCTGAAACACAAGTATAGTAGTTGAAACCAATCTAGAAGCCTTTCTCTATAAGAGATAGAGATAGGGTGACAACATCGGGAAGAATGGAAACGAAGTCACTAGCCATAGAAATTATTCTGGGAGCTCTCTCTCTCTCTCTCTCTCTCTCTCTCTCTCTCCATACACTGTATGTGCCAAGCCCTTAGTTTTCTTAAGTAACACGAACATAAACAAAAGGAGACATGTCTAACAAAAAAATTATTTACAATGATATCTCCTCCACTCTTTTTAAGTAACCATTGTTGAATTCACCAAAATGCTAGCACTTTTGGCATTTCAATGCACGTGCTGCACCATCCACCCAGTGTTAGAATTATCTCTAATATTATCGAAATATCTTCGATATTATCTTTATCTTCAGCACAGCGATACCAATAACATTGGTAGCAACGCCGATAACGTTGGTAGTGTCAGAAATTCCAGGTATTAACAATGTATCGCTAAGTATCACCAATGTATCAATATCACTAATGTAATCATTAATATTTTTAACTATGTAAATTATAGGTGCTGCTTGTATTACCAATGCATCAATATCGCTAATGTATTGCCAATATTTTTGACTATGTAAATTCTAGGTAATGCTTGTATCATAAGTGTATTGACGATATTTCAATAATATTGCCAACGTATTGATATCATCCAAATTTTGTTTATTAGAAAAAAAATTATTTTATATTTTTTTCATGGGCACATTATTGTATGTAGTGTTTAATTTCTCATTGATAATATTTTAATATTATTGGCATCGCAACATGCACGATATTGAGACCACAATCTTTCGTTTCATTTTCAATTGTCAATGAAATATCATGTGTTGTTGAATTTTGCAATATTGATGGATGCTTGGATGATAAAATAGGCTGGATGAAATAACTGGACTGATTTCTTACAACAATACATGCTTTTAAGGCTCCATTAAATGAAAATTTATTATGTGCGCATTCTTTTTGTAACTTTTTTTTATTTCTAAATATGTAAATATGTACATCTTAACATCTCTTTAAGTTTCGTTGAAAATTCTATCGTTTTTTCCATGTTTTTCCGCATTTCTAGTTATCAGCGATATCAATATTGTTTCTATATCCTTAGCCAGCGAAACTTGTAGGGATACTGATACTTCGTACACTGTTTCTACCTACTTTATAAGAATTCTTCGACATCTTTGAACTAGTTGCTACTCTCACCAGTATTTCTCTACATTTGTGCAAGCGTTACTATTCCAATTAATAGACTAGAGAAAATGCATTTCTCAATGCTCTAGAGCACTATAAGTTATAGTGCTCCTAGTTGCATTAAGGACATTTACATAGTCTAATAAATTATCTGGACTGTTTATTTGTTACAGCGCACTTTCAGTGATATATTCTAACAAAATCACATTGATCAGGTGATCCAATCCATCCTCAACTTGTCCCTTTTCCTATCCATGAATGGGATAGTTACAATTTCCTAACAAAATATGATTGGCCCTATTTCGAGCAAATAATCTTTATTGTTCATATTAAAGACCACTGATCAAATGGTTAAATTATTATTTTTTTAAATAGCATGTTACTTTCACAGTAGCATATGAAATGTGGGCTGCACCAAATGAACAGTCCAGATCAATGTATTGTACTAAGTGTCCCAGTGCAACTAAGAGCCCTGTCACTTGTAGTGCTCTCTGAGAATGGGAGCATTTCTATTGCCTATATATGTAACAAATTATAAAAAGAGGTATGTAGTATAACCAATTGGACCACAAGCTATATTCCACCCAAATCATAATTTCTAACCTGCAAAAGAAAAAGTGAACCCTGGTATAGCCAGTTGGACCAAGCTATATTGTACTCAAATCATAATTTCTAACATATTTAGGGGCAAGTAAGAGCTATTAGTGAAAAAATTAGAATGATATGTCAGGGCCTTGCATTAGCGACGCCCAAGCCCGCACAAAGCCCAACGGGTTCGTCGGGTCGGGAGGGCTACTGGCCATTGATACACTTACTCTCCCCTCTCTCTCTCTCTCTCTCAGCTGCTTTTCTTGCCCCAACCGAAGTCGCTATCGCTGCTCATTTCTTCGACACCTTTCTTCCCAATTCCACGCAAGTACATCTCTTCTGCATCTCCTCAACGTATTCTTGAAAATCCTCCCAACTCCATGTAAGTCCCTCACTTCATCTCCTCTTTCTCCAGATTCTTGATTTTTTTTTTTTTTTTCTATTTCTATTTCTATTTCTAGGGTTCTTTCTGATACGGTTCTTTTTCTCAGTTCTTATTTTGATTCTATGCTGCATTCTGCTTGTATTCAAATAAACACTGTCTAGGGTTTAGGGTTTTACGATCTTATATTTTCTTGTTGGAAAAAAAAACATTTTCTCTTCTTTTTTTTTTTTAAAAAAATCCTTTTTACTATTGTATGAGAAATTACAATTAGTCTGAATGAGGAACGCTGAGTGTACTTGCTTGTCTGCAATGGACGTGTGTTCCGGTGCATATGACCAGCGCCATTCATCATTTAAGGCCCACCATGTGCATGCCGTGGTCCTGAAATCAAACCAGAAGCGCCCCACTTGCATGACAACATACATGCTTAGAAGTTATGACTAGGGGTTCAAGATCCATGTGTGGTTTACCTGATGAGCATATTGGCCTGATTATGTTATCTTTAATGGCCCAGCACCTTAGCTTTAGGTGAAGGCATCTCCTGAATGTGTTATTCAGATGCCTGTAAAGTTTTAAGTTGTAAGCATTTAAACCTGAAAAGAGTTTCAGGTGTTAACTCTTTACATGCTATTCTGTTTGGCTTTCTAGTGGCAAAGTGTTTACAGGTAAACAAATTATGTGTTTGGCTAACTTGTAAAGTCTTTACAATATATGAAGTAGGTATTCACACCAAATAGAGGTTGGGACGGTAAATCCTGCGAAAATCTGCAAATCACATAAAAAGTGCTTGATTTTTTTGGGGCCCTTGGAGAGCATCAAAGTACTCACATGTTGCACGGATTGGATGTCCAGCACCCATTACAGTGGGCCCCCTCATGATCGGGAAGGTTTTTAATGGTGGTAGTACCATCCTAAATGAAAACTCTCGTGTGGCCCACTGATGATCGATCAGGATGCTTTTTGGGGCCGTAGGAGAGTATCAAGGGACACATGATGGATAGATTGGATGTATTGTACAAATCACAGTGGGCCCGACACAACATGATATGTATTAACCAAAACGGTGTTTTGACCATGAGCTTCTTCATGTCGATGTTAGGATGTATGTAAAGGCTAAAAATATGGCCTTTTCCTATTGGGGCATAGAAGGGTTTTCCTTGTGCTAGCAAGATGGAAATGAGGAAGTGATATTTTTCTCTCTCTCAAAGGGAGAGTTTTCTTCAATGTATTTCTTTTCATGTTTTATCAAGTTGGAGAAAAGAAAAATATCAACATGAGGTCTTGGGTTCGAAACCCATAGGTGGCGAAATCCCACTACGGCATGCGTGGGTGTGTGTGTCTGGTGCGTGTGTAAAAAAAAAAAAAGTTGGAGAAAAGAGATGGGGTGGGTTTTTTCCCCATACGTCCTTTTGGTTGCATGATGAGAAGAGTGAGAAGATTTTTCTTTTTCAATTGTACATGACCATTGTTTCTCTCAAACCTTTTATTTTACTTATTTATGAGTGGAAACTCGTTGATTATAATCAACCTAATGATAGACTATTAGATACCACTTTATTTAATCAACCCATTTAATAGTCTATAAATTGCGCTTATGGTTGGGTCCTTATCCTTGCCTTAGTGGCTGACTCCTAGGAGTTTCAACACGAGGTCTGGGGTTCGAGTACTTATAGATAGTGAAATCCCACTACGGCCTAAGTATAGGAGTGTGTGTGTAAAAAAAAAATGCGCTTATGGGGAGTTTTGTGCTCTCATTGCCGATCCGAAGCCAGATAAAGGAGGAGGGTCATGTCAGGTTGATAGCCAATGTCAAACTTATGCCATAACTTCTTCCATCATGAATCCAAACAATATGACATTCCAAACTTGCTAGGGCATGTTATGGCCCTTGACGGAGTGGAATGGCGGAATATGATTAATGTAGTCGACCCCAATCAATTGTGATAAGGTTTAGATGATGATGATGATTTATCAGTATAATGTTTTGTTGGCGTGTTCTTGTGGATGTAGTCGCATTGTCATCAACCACGCAGTTCTTGTGCTTCCTCCACTTATTTCCACATGTCTAAATTTATGGTGATGTTAGTCAAATATCAGATTTTATGAGAAAGCTTTTTGTGGTTTTATTATGGATTTCTATTCATATCATCTTTGTGAAGGAAGGATGAGGTTTGATCAATTCTCAACAATTTGGAATTTGATCAGATTGATCCACAAGATGTTGTAATTGTATAAAAGCCGTTTGAGGACGAAGAAGTCGAGGTTGTTGTTTCTTTCATCAGAGAGTGATAAAACTCCAAGTGCAGGTGAATTTGTTGCAACTTTTTTCCAAGTTGTTTGGGAAGAGTTGAAAGATGAATTGATGGTTTTTGTTTTAGATTTCTTTGAGAGATGTTGATTATTAAAAGAGGTGGAAGCGTTTGTTGCCTCTCTCATCCCAAAGAAGGATGGGGCAGAATGCCTATAGGACTAGAAGCCAGTAAGTTGTCCCAAGGATCCATATAAGATCCTAACAAAAGTTCTCATTTGGAAGTGTTATTGGGAAGGTGCAAGGGGGTATTATCCATAGAAGTTAGACCCTGGATCATCCATTGATAGCTCATGAATGCATTGATTTTAAGATATAGGGTGGTAGAAAGGGTTTCTTGATTTCATTTGTGAGTTGAATATGGAGAAGGCTTACGATCATGTTGACTAGAAGTTTCTGGACTGTATGTTGCATCAATTGGAGTGTGGGAACAAATGGAGGTGGGTTCAAGAATGTGTCTTTGGCTTGGTACTCTATTTTGGTCAAATCCTCGCCTAAGGGTTTCTAGATGGGATCGTGGTCTTCGTCAAGGTGACACTCTTTTCCAACTGTATATGTGGTGGTGGCCGAGACACTTGGTAGAATGATGGAGAAAGTACGTTCAGTGGGTTTGATCAATGGGGTAAAGGTTGAAAACACTAGTTTCTAGATTTCTCATTGGTTCTGTGATGCTAAGGAAGAGCAAGTCGATAATCTGAGGAGAATTATCAGATGCCCTGGCCCAAGGATCAAGCTGTTCTACTCATAATATGGAGACAACCATGTTAGGAGTGGACCCTTCACCAACTTCTCTTTGTTGTCCATTTGTTTTGTACACTGCAATCCACTTGATGAGCAGGCCATCTTGATCATAGGGCCAAATCCATCTGCCATTTGAGGTCCTCCTAGAAGACAACTTGGACTCTCACATGTGTGCCGCATTGGCACATGCGAGACATGTGGGGCTGTACTCATACATGCATGTGAGATTAGCAAACCTCTAGATGCATGTAGAAAGCACATTTAAAACACCAGATCCACATAAACCCCATCGAAAAAGAAAAAGAATGCTAAAGGTGCCCATTGGTTAGCACAAAAAAGGTTTCTGTCAAAGACCACCAAATTACCTACAATCATCCCCAAATTCCAGCTTGCATGCATTTGCTCATCAAAATGAAAGCATTCTAGATCCTTCTGTTTTGGCTCTATAGTTTGACAATGACTATTTGTACTCACTTCTTCCCATCACACAAGCCAGAAGTAGTGCAAGTTTGTTTGATCCAGACCATTTCATTAGTTAGGGCCACACTATGAGCATGACTTATGCCAATAATCTATTTGGGGATTGACCTAGAAGCTCATATTCCAGAAACCACAAAACAGTCGAGATCAATCCACTTGTAGAAGCACTTCAATCACATGTGTGATTTGTTGTGGAAGATAAATGTGAGACAACCCATCACCATAGATTCAAGTATTGTGAGGGAGAAACCATATTTACATCGTTTGTCACACTTTACCCAATCCACGGAGAAGCACCAACATAATATTCCACTATAGGAGAAACACTTGATTGATAAGAAGGGAGAAGCATTGTAAAAAAATTTCACTAGCAAAATAAGGAAAATAGCAGATTCGAGAGAAACAATACTTGCATACCATGAATAAAGGAAAACCCTCTCATCTTTTCATCTCATGCAACCAAGAGAACCTTATGGAAAATTGTCCCACTCCACCTTTTCTTTTTTATGTTGACAAAACAAGAAGAAAAAAAAAAAGGCACGCATTTAAGAAAACACTTTTGATGAAAGAAAAACCCTCTACTATTTGTTCTTCCATCTTGTTAGCATAAGGGGAAACCTTCTATGCTCCAAAGCTATTTTAGCTTTCAGGATATGCCCTAAGTTGAAAGATCGAGAGTCCATATTCCATGTACCATGAAACCTACAGAGCTCAACTCACTTGTGGAAGGACTTTGGCTTGCGTAATTTGACCTTTTTAAAGATAAATGTGAAACAAACCCCTTTTTTTTCAAAGAAGTCACCAAGATTTTAATCAAAGAAAGAAAAGGCAGGGTTAAGCTGAGAGTTCAATGCCCATGACATTACAAGGATCCAGATGAACTCAAAAGAACAATTTGCACACGGCTCGAGGACCGAAGCCCAAGAAATCTCAACCAATTTGGCCCTCCTAAACACCTCATCAGGACAAATGTTATGATCGTGAAAATTTCTATTGTTTTGCTCTGTCCAAATCAACCATAGGTTGGTGAGAAGAGAAAGCCTTCACAAGATAATCCTTTTATTGCTAAAACCATCCCTGTGCCACGTTAAGAAGAAAGAGTTAATCAATGTTAGCATCACCCAACAACTTTAGAAAGGATCAAAGAATCTTTCTACACTATTAATGCAAAGATACATTGCAAGAACAAATGATCCATGGACTTGGCATTCCCAAGTCACAAAATGCACATGTTAGAAATAAGTCAATTAACTATGTGTCTCTTCCAAAGATTGTTGACTGTTAGTTAGCATTTTGTTTTTGCCTACAAGCCAAGCCAAGGCAGCGACTTCAGGCAGACCAAAAATGCCCTGTTAGGTTGCAAGAGGTGCAAGAAGGGATTGCAACACTGCATAGAAAAGAAATAATAATAATAATAATAATAATAATAATAATAAATAACCAGTACTCTCTGGCCTCCTTGCTGAACAGTCTCTATCAGAAATTGACAGAACCGAATCTGCGTCAGATCCAGGAATCTCTGCATATCCTCCACTTCATTATTGAGCATATTCCTGTGAGAAAGGGGAATTCCCAACTGCTCAGCCTCCTAGAATTGGGAAGCAATGAGAAACTAGTATTGGACTAGGGATGCTTTTGATGGCACATGAGAAACAAGCAAAATCCCATGGCACATGTGTGGAGTTTAAGATGGATGGTGGCACATGTCTCCTGTGTGTTAGATGAGCTGGTAGTGACTGTAGTGTGTGAGTGATCCGGGGTTCAATCCTTGGTAGTGTTACCTTTCAAAAAAAAAGTTGGACACTTTTTTGATGGTCTCATACATGGCACATGTGGAGTGATGGAACATGGACGATCAGTAGTCACACATGTATCACGTTTGGTATATGTGACGCATGTGCTTGACACATTGTGTTCTTACGTGTACCAAACTAGGGATAAGCTTTCCTCATCTTTATTTCACCCTTTACAAGAGTCATGCTACCTTTTAGGGACAGACTATCCCTATTTTTCTCATTTTCTGTGCATAAATGGGTTAGAAAGAAACATGAACAGCTTGCCTACCTCAGATAGCTTGTGGCTGGCACAGCTTTTCTTTCATCCAAATGGCCCCAGTAAGGCAATAAACTCTCGAGGTTCTCATTTACACTAGCCAATAGCATAATAAACATGTTAACATTATATGTTAGTCTTTTTCTTCCTTTAATAAGTCAATCATTTATAGGAAAGGTAAAATGACTGTTGTGCATGATGACATATTGCAATGTCTCTGATGGATATTCATATCCAAATGTTGTTAACCATCCTTTAGAAGCACCATTTAGAAAAAAAAAAAGGGGGCGCACTCCAGTGGCATCGGTACCACCATAAGCTTATGGTGGCACTGGACTGACATGGGCCCATGTGATGTACTCACAACATCCAATCCATCCATCAGATCATCACCTCATGTTATCCCCTGGATGCAAAAATCAGCCCGATCCAAAATTCAGGTGGGCCAAACACAAGGAACAAGTTGGGAGGGGATGCCCACCCTTGCTTTCCGCCAAGGCCCACCTGAGTTGCAAAAATATCTGATTTTTTTGCCTGACCCTTTATCCAGGTCAGATGAAGGGACTGAATGACCTGGATTCCATACAAACAACACAGTGCACAATGGTGGGTGTTCCCTTGTCAAATTGTTCACAGTACTTGTAACTCACCTAAGTTTTGGATTGGGCTGATGTTTTGCTTTGGGGGTAAAATGAGGTGAAACATTTGATTATTGGGTTGCATGTCATTCATATATCACGTGGGCCCCATACCGCCTTAAGCTACAGTGGTACTAGTACCATTGGAGGCTTGGAGCCATGGTGTGCTGTAAAGGCTGTTACGTAAAGGTAACAATGGCAACCGTTACAGGTTATGGGGTCGTAACAGCCGTTATGGAAAAAATGACCCGTAATTGCCGTTAACGGTACGTTACATCCCCTATAAAGGCTATAATAGCCCCGTAATGGTCTATTACGGGACAAATACAAGTTTTTCATACTTTTTAATCAACATTACGGGGCAGATACAAGTTTTTCGGGGGGCGGGGGGTTCAATAAATAAATAAGAGAGACCATAACGGCTGTTACAGGGCTGTAACAGCCATTATGCCCCGTATCATAAAGGTAATGGTGGTGGCCGTTACGGCCTCCGTTACCGTTACGGAACACCTTGCTTGGAGTGCGCCCCTTAGAAAAATGTCTTGTGACATTGTCGAGTGGGAAAGAAGTTTTGGTTCATAACTATAGGCACTACTGTTCAGATTGTTATCTGGAATTGTAAAGGGAAGAACTTGCTGAATCCGTGCTCCGTGAGATAATAGTTTGGCCTAATATGCCGGATTTTGGTTTTTCTTGGGTTTTTAGATCAAGGGTGACATGCTTCATATGAAGGGGATTCTCTATTCAAATTTAGGTCACAACAAGAATTGGGGAAGACAGTGAAGTACCAACTTTTGGCAATTTTGGAAGAGGACCTTAACTTCGAATACTGGAGCATGGATCTACACCTAGTAGAAGATGAATCTCATCTGAAGGTTAAAGGGTTGGATGTCTTGGTAATGGTTTATAGGTAGTCATACATGTGGGAAGCAGCCAGAATCATGTAAGATCTGAGTGCACTATGCGTGTCTAGTGTTTATCTCCATGATAGGTTGGACTAAATCCCATCTTTGGTGTTCAGTAATAGACCATTGTATTATTTAAATTAACATTGTATTTCCCTTCTGTATGTGGTTTTTATCTCCATGTCCCCAAAAGAATTTTGGTTGACAAAGGATCATTTGTCTTTGTTTCTTTATGAACTTCGGCAAGTTCAATGTCAGCTTTTACCTTTTCAGCATATAGTTTCCATGTCTCTAGTAAATGATATCAAGACATGAGGATACTGTAGCATGGTTTTGCTGCAGTGTATTTCGCATTCACTGTACAGTGCCTTTATTAGCCATTATTGATTGGTTCAGCTGTCCCATCATCTTATGGTTATTCTTGCTTGCATATTTGTGTTCTCTGTTATGTCAGTAGGTCATCATTACATAATGCATGCACAGGAGTTTCTTTTTATGAAAATCAGCTGCATGGTTTCTTCAAAGCGCACATATGTTCTTGAAGGCACATATTCTTCAAAGTATGTTCATTAGGTTAATCTTTTTATCTTTAGTGCCTGTACAACATTTGTCACTGAAGCCAATTTGGCTGCTGCACCTTTGGAGTATAAAAAAGATGGCTAAGAAAAAGAACCCTCTTGTATTTTTGGACATATCCATCGATGGAGATCCTGCAGAAAAAATGGTTATTGAGGTATGGTTAGCAATAACGATGACTCTAATATCTATTGTTTTACGTATCTCATTCTATTCTTCATTTCTGACCTTGTTTAATCTAGGGAAACATCTCTGTATTTTGTTGATGGTTTCTGCAACATCTGCTTTTCTTGAATTTGCAGCTTTTCTCAGATGTCGTTCCAAAGACGGCCGAGAATTTCCGAGCACTTTGTACCGGTAGTTACCTTTGTTTCTGAAATATATTCAAGTAATCACTGGTCATGCCATTTTGGGGCTTCTCCCATTAATAATTTGACACCATGCATACTTCTCTAGTGTCTTTAGTACTATGTTCTTGAAAGCTACACTTCATTTATTTTGGTTTATTATTCTCCATTAGCTTTGAAATTTGAATTCATATGAGGGAACTTAGGAGTAGCATCAATAGGTAATGACTAATGAGGGAAAGTAGACTTAGATGGTTTGGTAGCGTGCAACAGAGACAAAGAACTACACTGGTTAGGAGTGACTTGGTTCAAGTTGAAGACTCTAAAAGGGCAAGGGAAATGCCCAAAAGGACATGGGTGGAGGTAATAAAAGAAGAAGATTTGATGACCTATGGTTTAACTAAAGGTACTGTCCTTGATAGTGGAATGGTGTAACAAGATTCATGTGACCACCCCAATTAGTTGGGATATGGTGTTGATGATGATGATGATTCTCTGTTAGTTTGCTCGGATAGAGTGCCTTTGATTCTTTACTATTCAATATTTGTGGAAAAATTTCCATACAATCTAGTCAATCTTGAATTTCATAGTATCTTAGTCAAGACACCCATGATAATAATGAAAAAGACAAATTCAAGTGTAACTCAGGACCGGCAGACTTGAGGGGTATGTTTAACTGCATAGAATTTTGAAAGGCAACGGAACTTTTATTCAAAACCACCAGCTGAGAAAGCACTCTTCCAGGGAGGCAGCAACGAACTAAGCAAAAGAAAAATAATTACAAGACGGATAGTTTTTTTTTTTTTTTCCTTTTAATTGTGCGTGGACTGTCTGCATTTTGGTGATTGTATGCATCTTGGATTCAAAGCTCAAGCATGATTTTCTGAGGCTAATTTGATTGCTTCTTTATTATTATTTTTTTAATCTCGAAGATAATCTGAAATTTTATTCAACAAGGAAATAGATATTACAAAATTGCAATCTGTGCACACTACCAATATAACCTGGAAAACAATTAATATGCGACTACTTCTGGCTTCTAAAGACTTGAGTCAACATCCCGTCTAGATGCTCCAGCTTTAGACTGGAAATCTGCCTCCTCATTTGGCTGGGTAATTATTACCATTTCATCCGTTTGAAAATACAAGGAGACTTCTGCATTAGGAACCGGTTCAAATAGCTATTTAAAACTTTTGAACCTCAAGGTAATGTATATGATATATCAATTCCGTCCATATGTTTTATCACATTATTTTGAGGCATGAGCCAAAAAATGAAGATGATCCAACACTTAGGTGACCCACACCAAAAGAAATAGTGGCCTCACAAAGTTTTTAACAATAAGTATTCGATTCCTGTTTTCGTATGGTGTGTTCTACTTGAGTTTTGGATATACCTCATTTTTTTTGCTCATATTGATTGCTTCTTTATTATTATTTTTTTAATCTCGAAGATAATCTGAAATTTTATTCAACAAGGAAATAGATATTACAAAATTGCAATCTGTGCACACTACCAATATAACCTGGAAAACAATTAATATGCGACTACTTCTGGCTTCTAAAGACTTGAGTCAACATCCCGTCTAGATGCTCCAGCTTTAGACTGGAAATCTGCCTCCTCATTTGGCTCCCCCCCTTCATGCTGGAACATGACCTGGCTGTCCCTAGCCAAATCTAAAACTCCACAAAATCCGACCAGCGACTCTCCAAGTCATATAACCCCCCAACACACACACAATCTGACTTTTTGAATCATCTTCCACAATGGCCAGAGTGAAGTTGTGGGCTACTAACAGCTTGACTGCCTGAAGCAGTGTCAGAGGCAAGTTGTGGGCTACTACACAATCTCTATCTCTCTCTCTCTCTCTCTCTCTCTCTCTCTCTCTCTCTATTAGCTTTCAATTTAGTTATATACGTGACAAAACCAGCTGAATGTGCTTACAGAGGCCAGCAAAATGAGAACAATGCAAAAAATTAGAAAGCGAAAAAAGTCAGAAAAGATTCAAAGCTAACTGACTATAAGAAAAGTTGAGGATGTAAAAGAAAAACAAAATGTCCAATTCAACAAGAAGAATTCCTGAGATGGTGCTTACCAAGATCAATTGAGGCAGCCTAGGAATGGGTCCCATGAACCAGGAGTGAGTCTCATGATCTGTGAATCTGAGGTGGGTTCAAGGTTATTCTTGAGAGACATGGGCAATCTGAGGTGGGGTCCATGTGATTGTTGGTCTGAATTGATCATTTGATCTTTTTAACCATTCACTACCTGGACCATATGTTTTACATGTCATGGATCGGTTGATTAGAATTTTTCCAATTAAAGCAATTCTTCAGCAATATGCATCATCATACAAGGTAGGAATCACATAATCGACAATCCAAATTGATCATTGGAACATTTCCATTGCAATTGATGTGGAATGTCAATTCTTTTGTCCATCAATCAGATCTTATACTTGCCTAATCAAAGTGATTGTTAAGAAATTTCTTCGCCATCAATAGATAGGGGATGCTGGTTATTTTGATCCTGTCCCAGCTCCCCTTTGGAGTATGGGATTCTTCTAAGAGGTCCTGTGGTGACAATTCTGCTGCCTGCAGCAGTTTTGAGCAAAATCTGAATGGTGTGCCTGACTTTGATTCCGGTTATGGTGCAAAAAGGTGCCATTCCGTCTGGCCAGAATCCTATTCTACCCTGAACCTCACTGTTCTATCTTGAGAATTTGCTCTCGATCTGATATACACAATTGGGGCAAACTCATTGGCAGGGAGTGCTTTATATCTTGCCTTTCTGTTTCACTGAAGTAACCAGTCCCTTGAAAGTATTAACAGGAACTCAAAAGCACTGGTGTGACTCTCTATGAAAGAAGGCCCATGTCTTCTAGGACAATATAATACGGACACTTGTATGAACGGTCCAAATTGATCAATGTACCATTTAGTTACAAATGATTTGACCATCCATTTTACTGGCAATTGACTAGATGGATGGGAAAGAATATCTACTTCTAATCATTCTTGCAAGATATTTGCCATCCAAGATGATTCCGTGTCACACCTCGAAATCCAGCATCTGGGTTTGCCAGGCCCCAACTCCGCATTCCAAGACATGACTCCTAATATAAGCAGTCACATATCAAATGTCACGATACCAATATCACGCCCTCAATCCTGAGACCATGTTTACAGCCAACCCGGGACTCAGGTTGACGGATCATGACCTAGAAAACTTGAGTTATTTCATTTGTAATCTATCACAATCGCAATCACGCACATATTCACAAAAGTAAAGAGAACCATAAAATATCCATTCAACTTTATTTAATAATTGATCATCATCTTAAATAAAAAGAAAAGTGTAAGTAATCATTCCTCCACATCCACTCCATAATAAAATAAAAACTACAGGAAACCATGGCATCTGTCGATTTTGAAATAGTCGTTGGTCCATTATCGGATTTTTCTCACCTTTTCCTCATCTTGAAAGAATGTCAATTTAAACAGAATGAGCTTACATATGCTCAATGAGATAGTTCCTTAACAAGTTTAAACATGTTTTTGAGAAAAATCATAGACAGAGAAATATAGAGGAAAATCTATACGTGTATTAAAAGACAAGGGATGCATGGGATGGATGCATACCTTAATTCCATGATATTCAACATGGTTTACATTCTTTGAATACGAAGGCCAATTCTATCCCAATTGGCCAAATACTTTCATTTCCAATAGCAAACTTACATTTCTCCAGTTGGACTGCTAGGAGCCGAAGGCTTAGCAACCTGGATTCCACAAAAGGAGTTATATACACTTTGTCTAATTAGACCGCCATTGGCCGACCCGGCCTGTACCTGGATTCGAAGAGGAGTACCCTCCATTGGACTACCAGAGGTCAATCCCGACAGACCTCTAAACCTAGATTCCAAGGAGGCCCTAACTAGTACCGTTTAGGAATGATGACTTTCAACGCCGAGGATCCTGCAATGTTTCCCTGCATTATAAATATTCACAAAATCAAACTTTTCCAAACACTGGTGTTCATATAATCCTAATAATGAATACTTTAACATGAAACTTTCCAAATATAGACTTTTCAAATATAAAATTTCTAAATATAACTTTCTACTATGCATGGATATATCTATGCATGCACAATGCAATAAGATTAGAATGTCTACTTGTTTTAGAACCACTCACCCAAAGAGACTCGCTGTGATGGGTGTGGACTCCTCCACACCTCTTCGACCGTTTAACCAACTTTTGCTTCTTCTTTTCACATGTTGCTTTGGGCACATGCTTTGAAAAGTAAGTCTTCTTTTTTTGGGTGCTTACGGCTTCCATCCATCTATCGAAGAAAACTTACTATAAATGACCCTTACTCGAACTTTCCTAAAATAGCCTACTTACCTTACTTAAATATGAACTCCGGGATTTAGCAAGGATTCCCACTAAAATTGTATGAAATGGAATGAAACCAACCAAGGTCAAAAGCAGGGTATTGAAATGGGTGACAGATTGTACATGTGCCTGAGGTCATTATTTTTTGGTATGATAAATGTCCGATGTTAGCTCAGTTTGCAGACCGCTCATAAGTTCCTATTGGTGATCCATAAAAATAAAATAAAATCATGATGTCCATGCGTGCACATCTTTAGTGACTCACATACAAGTTTGTGACACATCAAAATCCCAAGCCATGATTATCCAATAGTTTGATTTGTAGTCTAGGATATAATGCATTTGCAGGCCTTTGGTGAACCACCTTTTACACACACTTAGGATTCGAATACACTTTTGGTGCGCTCACAAATTCAAGTTGGTTGTGCCATTTTACACGTCCCATTATAGATTTAATCTGGTCGTCTAATACTCCTGATTCAAGTCCGATCCAAAACTTAGCTCAAGGTCAGATTTAAAAGGGTTTTCTTGAACTTCTATCGGATTCAGAGCCATCAAGAGGTCAAGTCCGACACTTCTCATATGCCACCACACGTCCTAGTTGGACATTGATATAGTCTGGCCAACGGTCTTTGATTTGGGTTCAGATGTGAGTCTACTTAAAGGTCTAGCTGTGGCCATCCATGAGTAATCCAAAGGCCTATATTTCATACCAAAGGTGGGTTGTTTGTTCACGAGCCCCAAATGCAGGGCTGCGTTGTAGTAATAACTCGTTGAGACCGAAGTCGAATCCAGAGGGAATGGGGAACACAGCCTAGAACTAATCTAAGTCTAATGGTTTGTTTGGGTTTTAAACAATAATAATAGACTAATGATCTAGGAATCTACTTATAGCAATCACAATATCAATTTATTGATTCAATGTATATCACAATTGGAATCGAAGTCCTATCATATCCAATTAGAAGATAATTCTGTTAAACCATTCGTAAAGATCAATAAGAATATTATTTCAATTGATTGATTTTCTCATGAAGTATTCGGATCTCAATCGCAGGGAATCAAAAGTATCTAAAGCACCCATATGCAACATTAGATCAATTAATTATACAGATTGAATCTTTCTCTAATTCAGGCCAAATAATTGTTAAATCAAAGCAATCATTGTACCTGGAGTGCACAACAAATCCAGACATAAACAACTCAAAGATTTTAAAGTAAATCCAAATCAAATCAATCTAATATCATCATTCAAAATAATGTTATTGAATCCAATAAAATAAATATTGAAATTAATTACAAGCTTCATCCATTAGCCTTAGTTACTTAAGAGATTAACTAGTCATAGTTAACTCAAAAACAAAAGAAAATCTAAAACAACTACTATAACGCATAAAGAAATCGAAGTAGAAGAATGTTGTCGGCACTCCACCTAAGCCTTCTCTCCCTTTCCAAACCTTAGAAGATGATTTGGGACATCCTAGTGACTCCAATTTATAGTTTTGGAACTCCAACTTTCGCACTGCCTCGGAAAAATCGCAAACCGACTTTGAATTTATGCAGTCGCGTGCACCTTCGATGACATCGAAGCTCCTTTGATGGCATCGAAGAATGTGTTCGGCAATTAACTTGGAAAATTCATGATTTTCTCAATGGAATTGAAGAGGCTTTGATGGGATCAAAGTTGCCTTCGATGGCATCGAACCTATCCTTGATGGCATCGGAGGGCTATTTCTACAAATTTTCAGGATTTTGTCTTTCTGGCCCTAGAATTTCAAAACATGATTTTTCTGGCCCTAAATTTTTAGGATTCCTTTTCCCTGGTTTCTTCACTTCAAATCTTCGATTTCTTTCATTCCTCACATAGTTTCCTTGGATCTTTGGTACTTGAATTCTTCAATATTGTCCTCCATAAATCCAATTATTCATTATCTTCTTTCGAGTTCTAAATCCATCCTTTTAAGCACATATTCATCTTAGGCTTCCGAATCACCTTGCATGACGAAAACGTATATAATTAAATCGAATTAACACTTAAATGCCAGGAAAACTAATGTAATTGAAGGGTTAAATATGTAATATTTGAGTCCCAACACACCCCCAACCAACATTTTGCAAGTCTTGAGCAAAACATGCGAAAGATATTTCAAAAACAAGTAAATAATTTTCATAAGCTCAAGCGGTTCTAAAAACAATCTAGATTATATAAATCTAAAATACATTAATGTTAAGTATTATTTTCTCCTGAACTCTAGCACTTAATAAATGTCCTAATCAAGTTTAAAGCATTAATCCTATAATTAGAAAAATTCTAAACATTGAGTTCTATGGGTGCATAGTGAAGTCTAAACTTATCACAACCAAAGTTTGTGGGCCCCAAATCCATGGGTTTTGCCCCCTCGTGGGGCCCAAATCCATGAGTTCTGCCTCACAAGAGCCACCCGCCTCACACGAGCCCAAATCCATGGGTTCTGTGGGCCTCTCACCCCGAGTGTGCCCTTGCATACCACAAGCCACCCCACTCGAGCCCAGTGTGAAAATGCTTCTGCATTAATCATCTTCGGTGAGGAGTCTCGAATACCAGACCTCCCGCTCTGATACCAATTTGATGCAGGACAATCAATCCCTTTATCTCATAGCCCAGGCCCTAAATCCATGGGTTAAGTCCTCAGCTGAACCCTTCTTGTGGGCCCCCAATCCATGGGTTCCGCCTCACACGGGCCCCAAATCCATGGGTTTTGCGGGCCGCCCACCCTGAGTGTGCCCCTGCATTTCACAGGCCACCCCACTCGAGCTCGGTGTGAAAACGCTCATGCATTAATCACCCCTGGTGAGGAGTCTCAAACACGAGACACTTTGACGCAAGATAATTAACCACTTGCTCTAAAAGCTTGAATTGATAGAGCATGGCGAATTAATCCATTTATCTCATAGCCCAGGCCCCATATCGCATGGGTTAGGACCTCGGCCGAACCCCCTCTCGTGGGCCCCACTTCACATGGGTTCCGCTTCACACGAGCTACCTGCTTCACATGGATGGGGCCAGCCTCATTCAGGCCGCCTACCCCGAGTGTGCCCCTGCATCCCATAGGCAACCCCCCCCCCCCCCTGCATTAGATGTATGTGAATTGGGCATGGGTGTGCCAAATTTGGTGGCATGGCAATAATAGGTATTGTCTCATACTCTATAGAAGAAAGAAATTGAGACACTAAGGGCAAGTATGACAAATTGCCAATTTTCAGATATTTATGGTTTGTGTTTATCAAACAGATTTTTGTATTAAAAAAAAAAAGTGCTTAATTTCAAATATCAGCACTTTTTTTTTTATAGACAAATTACGAAATAGAATTTTCAGTACTTAAATAAGTACTAAAATTCAGCACTTTTAAGTTTTCAGCACGTAAATTAACTTTCAGACCTTATTTTCCAGTTTACCAAACAACACCTTGTGCTTTGACTAATTTTAGACATCCAAACACCTTAATCTCCTTGATTGGAAACTCCTTCCACAAATGAGCAACAAAATTGCATGATTCCCAAGCATCTTCGTTCTTTGAATCACTTCCAAGGTGAGCAGACTCTCAAAAGACTGCAAGAAGAATTTATCTGCCAGTTGTCTTCATAAGCTCTGTTGGGCTTGAACCACCCTTCTCAATTGGACCTGAAAAAGCTAGCTGAATAAAACCATGGTTGTCCGAATTAACAACCCCTCCATGTTGGATCCCTAAGGAATTCATCATAAAAACCTCTCCATGCTGGAATCCATTATATATTCATCATAAAAAAAGAAAAAGAAATTGGAAACCCTCAGGTTCCCCATTGAGCTATTGCCCCACATTCAACTTCCACCATCTGCATAGAGTTGGCTTCCATGGCTTGTGCTCTTTCAAACTTTTGGACCTATAATTAGGACAAGAGACTGATTTCTAGCAATCTCCGATGACCTAATCCCATGTAACTCTTCCTGTTCCAAACCCCAGGAAGTCATAGGGAATTTAATTCTTTCCTTTATCGACGATAGGGTTGAGGATTTGGCCACCGTCATAAAAAATATGTATGCTCCTTTTTCTCTAAATTCCCCAAAAAATTGCTAGTGCTGGCTTGAAAGAATTTTACCTCTGTTTAAAAAGCCCTGAATCTCCAACCTTTAGTAAGATCAGCCGCCATAGTTTGCAAACCAGGCTGGTCAATCCTGGGCCCATCAACATCAACTAGGCTGGGTTGCTTACTAGAAAGCCAAGCCTGTCTTGGTCTTGGCATCACTCAGTATGGTTTCCCAAGTGCAGAGTGAAGAAGGTTTGTTTTTTTGTTGCAATGGAGGAGGAGATGGTCACTGGTCTCTGCCTGCTTCCAATGCAAGAAGTGTTGGGGAAGAGCAATATCTCAATTATCATATGAAGATGATCCAGTATGAGGATGTTCGAACCCGTCGTGATTCCACTATTTGTCCAAGAAAAAGCTTCAACACAGCAGAACGAAAGAACCTAAGCTCTTGCACATGGTGGTTTCAAATCACCTGCTACCCTTCCATGACCTTGATGAACTATATTTCTGATGCCTCAGTCGATGTTAACCAACATTTGACCATAACTACCTTTTATCTTCTCACAATGTCTCGAACTCATCCACACCTTTGAAACCCATATTTGTTTGCTTATGTTTCTGTTTCGACTTTCATTGTTGCATATGTGCTCTGCATAGTTTGACTAGTCGGAAGCTTCACCCGCTGTCCCTCCATGACCTTGATGAGTTACATATTCAAATGCCTCAATTGACATTAACCACCAACTGACCATTACCATTTTGTATCTTTATCTTATGATTTTGCGAACTCATCCCACACCTTCGGAACCCATATTTGTTTTGCTATGGGTTTATTTTGACCATCATCTTTGCATTGGTGCTCTGAAGACTAGTTAAGACTTGTCTCTGATTGCCTTTGATGGGTTTAACTAATATTTGACTGACTTTGAATGGTTCAAGCTAACATTTAGTTGGGTTTTGAATTTTGCCCCATCGTTTTCTTTTCTTATGATTCATTCAAGAGAAACTGAAAGCACATTTTCTTAGTTTAATAAATATCATAACTCCATTTTCCTATCCACTTGACTGGAGGCCTGTCAAGGGGTTGGGGAAGTGGGTGTGGATATTTGGGGTGGAAGAACAGCCTGTGGAGAACTGTTATTGCCAGCAAATATGGTGTATCCAGAAAGGGATGGTGGATTAGGGATTCCTCCATCTATAGAACTTCCAATCTCTAGAAGTCGCTTGCTTGGACGGCGCCTAATGTCGTTGAGGGAGTTGGGTTTTCCGTTGGAGATGGGGAAAGGATCAGATTTTGGGATAATATTTGGTTAGGGAAGGCCCCACTTCGGTCAGAGTTCCCTAGACTTGCTAATGCAGGACCGATGCATGAACCAAAACTTGTGAGATCAAGAAACAGAATTAAGACAATAAATAATATTTATAAAAAAAAGACACAAGCAACACCACAGATATCATGAACAAAAAAGAAGAAAACATTATGCATGATCCTAGCCTAAGTTACCAACATCGTTACATGAGATCATTAAATAAAAGGAAACTAGGATCTAATGGATGTAGGGACATCCAATTAGTATAGGGTATAGTTAATCTCAAAGTAGAAGACCTAATACACCCAAGGGTGAAGATAGGGTTAAACATTATGCATGATCCTAGCCTAAGTTACCAACATCGTTACATGAGATTATTAAATAAAAGGAAACTAGGATCTAATGGATGTAGGGACATCCAATTAGTATATGGTATAGTTAATCTCAAAGTAGAAGACCTAATATACCCAAGGGTGAAGCTAGGGTTAAAAGAGATTGAGAAATATAGGAAGTAGGGCTAGGGTTTGGATTATTGATGTGTATGGGAAAGTGAGGTTTAAAAGAAGATGAAGATCTAGGATGAGAGAATGAAGAGCCTGAAGAAAATACATAGATGGAGGGGAAAAGAAATGACGGTCGTGTGGGATAGATGGAGACCTCACACCTCCGTCGATGAAGATTAACCTCGCACCAATCTCCTTTCCAAATCACATGGAAGTATCTTCAAATCCCTTGAAGATGGAAGAAGAAAGCAAAGAGCTTTTCTCTTCTTCTTTCTATCACAAAAACCTAAGGAGGGAGAGGGTCACATTCCCACCCTCTTTTTATAGCTTTAAGAAAGTTGAAAATTTACAATTAACACCATGTTTTGTGAATTTTGACGAAAATAACCTTAGTCTAACTAAAATCAACTAAAACACTCATGATGATGTCCAAACCTAATATAAACAAAACTAAATCCTATAATGCTGATAAAATCTAAGAAAACTAGTGTGGACGATCCACGATCAATGACCCGATCATTCGATCCAACAACCCGATCGTCACGTCCCTCCGATCCAATGGTTTGGATCACTCCATAAAGCAACCTATGTGTATCTTCCTAGTGTGGGGTCTTCCAAATGGTCGGATATGGACATGGGGTCTTCAACACGATCACAGATACTCACTTAGCCACAAGGAAATTGGTACAGCCCGCCTCCTCCTCTGATACGTACACAAGGGTGTACGTGAAGTGATATCCTCATCACTTGCTAGGCTCTACCCCGTTGCAGACATCTTGATCACCTGTAGTCAGGATGTAGGAGTTTAACTCCTTGTAGACGTAACCTATCGGATGTTGAGTTGTTGTAGCTTGTAGGGATTCCTGAGTTTTTAGTTGCTGGTTGTTCTAGCTTGTTGTAGCCATTCTTTGTTCTCTTGCTGGCCCTTCTTGGCTTCCTTTATAAAATTATTAATTCTCTGTGTGTGTGTGTGTGTGTGTGTGTGTGTGTGTAGGGGAATCCATGCATATTTTCTCTTATTTTCTTAGTAGACAACTTACGGTCCTATGGTTTGATTCCATTGTAGGTGAGAAGGGCATTGGAGCTTCTACTGCCAAGCCACTTCATTATAAAGGATCAACTTTTCATCGCATAATTAAAGGATTCATGGCTCAAGTATGTGATTTTATCCATATGCTGCGTCAGTCTTTAGCAGTTGCTTTGTTCTCATCCTTTCATGTTGCTCAAGTTGATTGTCTGTATTTCACAATGTAGTTCATGTAGCTGTGTGGTTAATGGTCAAGACTCCAACTGCTGTTATTGTTGCTGTATGCTTTCATTGTTCCTAGCAGAATCTCTAATATTAGATGAATGATGTTTGGTATGTTTGGATGATTGATGATTGGTATAATCTTTTGCAGGGTGGTGATTTTTCAAAACAAGATGGTATGTCTTTTCAGGACGAAACTTCTTTATTGTAAAAGCAACTTCTCTCCATATCTAAAGTTGTAACCTAAATCCTTTTTTTCAGGAACTGGTGGAGAGAGCATATATGGTGGAAAGTTTGCAGGTTTGTTTTCTCGGATGACTGCACTAATTACATCTATGAAAATATTGTAGTAATGTTTTTTTTTCTTCCTTCTCCAGATGAGAACTTTAAGCTGCATCATGATGGGCGTGGGCTTTTGTCTATGGCAAATGCTGGTCGAGACACAAATGGGTCCCAATTTTTTATTACCTTCAAGGCCACCCCACATCTTGATGGGTATGATTGCACCATAGTCTTTTTTCTTTTCCTTAAAAAAAAAAAAAAAAAAAAAATTCTTTTTTCAAATACAACCAATCAAATGTCAAACTTGAAAATAAAAATAAAAAAATAAAACAAATTTCTTTGCGAATTTGGCATATAGCCCCTCCATTAACTCAATTGCAAATACACTCCTCCCTTTTCAATATTCCTAAATACCCCCCTCCCTTTTTTGCTGCCAGACAAAAAATGCCCTCCTGTTATCTTCCGAAAAGAAAGAAAGAAAGAAAGAAAAAACCTCCTGTTACATTTTAGACAGCATATGTTTTATTTTGAGTTTGCCCATGATTACATTAACATCTCCCCAAACCCTTCAATTCACAGAAGGAATTGAAGGGGGCATTCATGACATGCACGTGTAAGATTATGCCCACTCATGAGGTCAGTGGCACTATGGATCAGCGTTTTAAATAGCGAATAGCATGTAGCGCGGCATTCACTCCTCTTATGCGTGAGGCGTAAACTACATAGCGTGTAGCATAAGCTACATGCTACTTCTAGATTTTTAATCAAGGTTGCGCTTGGTTGCACTAATTTTATGATACTCACCAAATTAGACTGATTAATAATGAAAATTTGACAAAATTTCATGATATTTGCTGCAACCAAACGCAACTTAAAGTAAAGAAAGAGCAACAAAACTGATTTAATACTTATATTATTTTTACTAAAAGCATTAAATATTGAAAATAGAAAAATGTAACAAATCATTGAAAATATTATTTGATTTTAATGTTTTAATGAAAAATAACTTGTAATGTGAGGGACGTAGCGTGTAGTGTAGTCTATGTAGCGTGTAGTGTATGCAATTATTATCATGTAGCTTAAGCTACACCCGACTTAAGCTATTCTTGTGAGCTACATAGCGTTAAGGCTAAGCTACACTACATAGCGTAGCTATTTAAAACACTGCTATGAATATGCCCTGGCCTAAGAAATAAGGCTTATCCACTCATCAGATGGCCGCGCAACGTATGATAAAATTGGATTGTTCATTAGAATATAACCAACAATCTATATTTAAATGAAATGTGGCCGAACCTATTGAATCGTTTAGCCCTAGCATATTCACAATGGTTCCCACCTAATGAACATTTTTTCTGTTGTTTAGAATGCCTAAAGGGTGAATACATCCTTTTCCCGTTGTTTATCATGTATAAGGGTGAAAACAACTTTTCTTTTCTTTCTTTCTTTGTTTTTTTTTTTTTTTTTTTAAAATGTATAAGGATAAAAACATCTTTCTTCATGCTTAAACATTTGATGGCGTTAATACATACTGTCATAGTGTTGTGATGGAAGACAATTTCAGGGACCATTTTGACTGAATGCATTATAGCAGGGGGTTATTTAGGAATACTGAAAAGGGAAGGGGGTCTTCGGAATTGTGTGAAAATCGAAGGGGCTATATGTAAAGTCCCCTTTTCTTTTTAGATCCTTATGGTTTTCAAAAGTCAGCATTAATGGTTGTTTTGTCATCCCTCTGGTTGTGTCATTGTTGTTGTCGTCATCATCATAATCTCTCTCTCTCTCTCTCTCTCTCTCTCTCTCTCTCTCTATATATATATATATATATATATATATATATATATAAAACTTGTTAGTTAGTTTGTGCTGGTGTGCATGTGAGTGTGATGCTTACCATGTATTGTAAGGATGTGTCGCTTCTGGTTCCGAGAGCTCGAGTAAAAGAGGAAGGTTGATGTCTGGTGGGAAGCTAATCATAGAACTTTTTACTCAGCTATCATTTAAAAATTAATAAGTATCCAGTGAATCAAGATTCCTTTCATTCACAAGAAAAAGTTTCTGGTGAACATTTCATTGGTTGTATGCCATATGTATTGGGTTTGCTAATCAGTGTTTTGCTACATAACATAGCTTAGCCTTTACGCTATATAGCTTATGAAAATAACTTAAGTCATGTGTAGCCTATGGTACATGCTGATTTGCATATGTTACACAATACTTAGCTTACACTAAAAGTTATTTTTCAATAAAATATTAAATCAATTAATGTTTTCAATGATTTCTGTCATTTTTCTATTTTCAATAAAAATTAATTAATCTTTTGAATAATTTTAGTAAAATAATACAAATAACAGTGTTAAATCAGTTCATTTGCCCTTTCTTTGTCTTTATGCTTAATCTTTGTCCTATTTTTCCTGTTATCTTAGGTTGTGTTTGGTTGCATCAAATATCGTGAAATTTCATTATTAAGTAGTAATTTGGTGCAAAATATCATGAATTTCATGATATTTGGTGCAACAAAGTGCAACCTTAATCAAAGATCTAGAATAGCATATGGCTTACGCCTCACACTTGAGAGAGGTGAATGCAACACTACATGCTATTCGCCATTTAAAACACTGCTTAAAATATTCCCATGTTTCACCTGTTGAATCTCTCCTCTCTCAGTAAGAAATTAAAAGTGGATGAACACGAGGGTTTCACAGTAGTGGCAATGAATTTTATTTTTTATTTTGCAGCAAACATGTTGTTTTCGGAAAAGTTGTGCAAGGAATCGACATTCTGAAGAAAATAGAACAGGTGGGCACGGATCTGGAGAAACCCACTTGTCCTGTAAAAATTGTGGATTGTGGTGAAGCTTTTGAAAGTAAAACTCGTGCTGCAGGAAAAACAGAGAAAGGTAAGCATGGAATCTCTTCTGCAAGGCCAATTTGGTCATGATGGTTTATCTAGTGGATCTGATTATTTTCTTTACTTGCAGACAAGAAGAGAATTAAAAGATCAGGAAAAGATCTTTCGTCTGATGATACTTCTAATGGACGAGGCAGGGGAAGATCCAAGAGATCTCACAAGGATAGGAGAAAGAAGAGAAAGAGGAGATACTCTTCATCAGATAGTTCAGATGACAGTGATTCTGATTCCTATTCTTCTGGTAGTGAATCTGACTCCTACTCATCAGATACAACTTCATCTAGCGATGAAAGGCATCGGAAGGGTAAGAAATCAAAAGGAGACAGGCATAGACGGGGGAAAAGGAAGAGGGAGCAGCGTAGAGAGAGGCGACGAAGACGGCGTGATAATAGATCAAAGCGCAAATCAAGATGGTCTGGTGTTTGATTACATTAACAACAGCGTTTTATTTTGCCTTTTTTTTTTCTTTGGCTCATTGCAACCGTTTCACTCTTTAGTCTTTGTTCTCTCTCTCTCTCTCTCTCATGAAGGATGCATTTTTCCTTCTTGTTTCTGGTAATATGCTACATCTCTAAAGATGCCTTTTTGTGCTTTTGCTTTTCAGGACTTCAGAGAGTTCTGGTGACTCAGAGAGTGAGTCTACTAGAAGTAGCTTTGACACTGAAGAAGCTGCTGGTCAAGGACCTGCTCATAAAACCAAAAGTGCGTCACGACACGCAAATAAACCGCTGCAAGTTCATGGTGTGTCAACTTCATTGTTTAGGGTTCATATTTCCTATTCTGTTATGTTATGTATGGGAGATAAAATTCCTTATAAGATAGTCCGTGAATGGCTATTCATCACCATCACCACCTTCATCTTTGCCTTTCTCCTAGCAATTTTGGATTAGCATTTAAGGCCTTGTTTGCTAGACGCCTAGAAATGAGTTGATCTCATTTTACTTGACAATAACCATGTATTAGAGTTGAGAGATATTGATCCCTAATACGTAATGAGTTCATGTTAACAGTGATCATGTATTAGAGATCAAAATCTCCAATACATAATTACCGTTATCTAAAATGAGATCAACTCATTTTTAGGCATCAACTGAGCAGGGCCTAAATGATTATTCCTTGACATATTTTCATTGAGTTCAGTTCTGATCATGTTGCTGGTTGATGGGTATGAAACCAAAGTAGCTAGTATTTTGTGCTTGGGCAACAATGTTCGCTCTTCATTTGCATTTTTTCCCGTGTTTAAATTGCAACAGCTACAGACTATCCATTGTTGGTATTCATTGATCTGTGTTTGTGTCACGGGCCTTTTAGTTCGTGTCCTGCTTTATTTGTTAGCTGGGTCTCGTAAACTTCCTACTAATCTCCATTGCTGGTAGAGAATATATGATGTTTGTTAACTTTCTAGGATGTCTACTTCTTCAAATGGCATGGTGCTCTCTTTTTAGGAAGCCTTTTTTCCTTTTCTGCATAGAGGGGTAACTTGCTGAAAACAGTTATTTAAGTTGCACAGAGACAAACAAGATTTTTTTTTTTTATTTTAATAGGTGATGGAGATATATTAGAAAATCGATTGAAAGTACAAGAGGAAGGAGGGGATCTCCCGCTGAGATAGCAGGAGAAAAACGGCCTCCAAAGCTAAACCAAAAAAAAAAAAAAACACAAAAAAAAGCAACAAAAACACATTAAGAAAAGGGATGAACCAGGCCCTAGACTGCTAAGAAGTGCTGAACTCTCAAGATAGTAGACTCTGGGGCTTTTAGCAATTCCTAGGAAACATCTCCCGTTTCTTTCTTCCCACACTGACCACCAAACTGCCAACAGACCCATTCTCCAAGATTTCGATTTCTGCTTTCCCAAATTTGGACCTAGCCAAGCTTTGATTAGATCGTCAGTGGAGGAGGGGAAGCACCACGCAATATTGAAGGAGCTGAGAAGGGCTGACCAAACTTGACCTATGAACGGGCAATGAACAAATAGATGGTCAACCGATTCCTCATCCACCATGCAGCAGAGACAGATATTGGTAATGAACATACCCCTCTTCCTTAAATTCTCAATAGTTAAGACTTTCTTCTTCCCTACTAACCAACTGAAAGCCGAAATCTTTGGAGGCACTTTGAACTACCAGATTTTACCCAACATATGGATGTCCTTCCCTGAAGAGGTTGCGCTATTGAGAGATAGAGAGATTTGACCGAGAACAATTTGGATTTGTTGTGTCTCCACAGGAGCCTGTCCTTTTGAGCTATGACAGGGTGGAAGCTGGAAATACGACTGAGGAGGCCCGCAAATTCTTCGATCTCCCAATCATGTAAGTTTCTTCCACAGATGATGTTCCAAGCACCAATGTCCCCCGAACTAGAGTAACAATCAGCCACCATGATGGCGCAATTTGGGGCTAGATGGTAAATATTTGGAAACTCATCTTTCAGGGTGGAATCTCCCACCCAAATGTCTTCCCAGAAACGAGTTGAGTTACCATTACCAATAGCTATGCCGGTCCCTTTAAGAACCGCCCTTTTAGAGGATAAGATACCCCTCCAAATGGCTGAAGCTTTGTACACCGAAGAGTCTTTGGTCCACCAACCACCCTTTGAACTCCTGTATTTGCTTTTAATAAGCGAATTCCATAGCGACCTGTCTTCCGTACCCAACCTCCACGTCCATTTACCAAGAAGAGCCGAATTCATGATTTTTAAGTCTTTTACCCCTACGCCCCCTTTTTTTATGTGCTTGCAAACTTCCTTCCATTTAATCAAATGGATTCTTTTCTTCTTTACTGTGCCTTAGGAAATTTCTTCTAAGTCTTTCCAAAGAAATCAAAACTAACGCTGGGCATTTATACACTGACATAAAATAAAGCGGGAGATTTGATAGAGCTAAATTTATCAACGTAAGCCGACCACCCACTGATAAATATCTGCATTTCCAAGTGGCGAGATACTTCCCGAAGCTTTCAATCACCTTATCCCACGAGCTTGAAGGAATCTTACCGATACATGAAGGGAGCCCAATTAAAGAAGAAGGAAGCTTTCCTTTTGGGCATTGAAACAGGTCAGCGAATCTGTCTTCCAAATTAACCCCGAAGATCTTTGACTTAAAGAAGTTCACTTTTAGGCCTGAGACTGCCTCAAAACAAAGAATAATCGAACACAAATTGCAGATAATATCTTCTTCGGCTTCGCTGAATATTAATGTATCGTCGGCGAACTGGATGTGGGATATAGGGAGATTCATACCTTTCACCTTGAAACCTCTGATGATACCTACAATTAAGAACAGGAAGCGAAACAGCGGATCGCCTCGTTGTAATCCTCTCGAGCCTTTGAAAAAGCCTTTAGGGGAGCCGTTAAGGAGAATCGAGTAATGCGCTGACCGAACACATTCCCCTAACCACCCAGTCCACTTGATGCCAAAGCCCATGTGCCCCAACATATATTTGAGAAAGGACAAGTTGACGCGAACATAAGCTTTTTTGATGTCAAGTTTGAGTAGAAGACCCTTTGCGCTTGATCTATGTTGAGAGTCCAAACACTTCGCTGCGATAAGGGTGTTGTCGATAATCTGTCTGCCAGGAATGAAAGTGTTTTGATTATCAGAAATAATCTTGCCTAACGCACCTTTTAGCCGATTAGCGAGAACTTTCGCTAGAATTTTATATAGGGCGCCTATGTGACTGATCGGTCTGAAATCTGATAAGGAGTTCACTCCTGGGGATTTGGGGATAATAGCTATAAAAGCGGCCCCCAAATCTCTAGAAATATGATCTCTATTCTGAAATTCAGATAAAAGTCCATCACATCACCTTTGAGATCCTCCCAGAAAGAGCGAAAGAAAGCAATGGGGTAACCATCAGGCCCGGGAGCTTTGTCACCTTCCATACTGTCCAAAACTCCTTTAACTTCCTCAACTGAAATGTTAGACTCTAAGAAAGAGGCCTCTTCAACAGAGATGCAATCGAACTGAAGGTTATCAAGCTTCGGTCTGGTCTAGCCATTGTCTCGGAAAAACGAGAAGTGTCAAATGGACTCGGTAGAGATTTTGTCTTTATCCTCAGACTGAGAGCCTTCTATGATGAGACTGTAGATCCTGTTGTATCTTGCACGAGCCGAGGCTATAGAATGGAAGAATTCAATGTTTTTGTCGGCTTCCTTAACCCACTTGCATCTGGATTTGAGCCTCCAAGATATTTCTTCTTCTAAAACCCTTGCTGTGTAAAGCTGCGTAAGCTGTAATCTTCTCGCCCTAAGGTCAGCAGAGAGTTGATCAGATTCTGCCTGGGAGTCCATGGACTGTAATTCGGAAAGAAAACTGTCCATTTCTAAGTCTCTCTTTCGAAGCTTAGTAGACTTCTAGTCAGTTTTATGCTTAATTTGAAACCTGCGTAGCCTTCCACGATCAAATCAGAACACCTTTCTGAAATTTGTTGCTTGAACCCCTCAATCTTCAGCCAACCCATGTCAAACTTAAAAGGTTTTGGCCCCCAGTTGTCCTTGATAGAAGAGAGGATAAGAGGGCTGTGATCAAAAGTTGGTCTGGGAAGGAGATGCTGAGAGAGGGATGGGAAAGATTCTGTCCATTCAGTGGAAACTAAGAATCTATCTAATCTAGCCATAGAAGGATTGATTCTTTCGTTGGACCATATGTATTTAGATCTAGATAAAGGAAGGTCCACTAAGCTCCGATCATCTATCCAGCTAGAAAAGGACCTCATAGCACTGGATATAGGCCCCCTCTTTGATTTGTCCTCCGCAAAACAAGTGATATTGAAATCGCCCCTATGCACCAAGGGTCGGGATAGAGCTGTCTGGCTGAATTGAGATCCTCCCAGAATTCAGATCTTTTGGCCTCAAGGTTAGGGCCATAAACCGAGGTAATAAGAGTGTTGAAATCAGAACAGGTCTCTTTAAAGATGATTGAGACCGAGAAGACCCCTTTCCAACTCTAAATCTTTGACCATTTTGACGAATTCCAAGCAACCAAAATACCGCCCGCAATGCCTACTGCGTCGAGAGCCACCCAATCCACATTATTTGCCTTCCAGATACTTGTGAATCAGGATGTCATTGAAGCTGTACACCTTTGTTTCTTGAAGGCAGACCACCTCGGCCTTACTATGAACAATAGTATCTCTAATAAGGGACCTCTTGTGTCTTGAGCCCATACCCCTTACATTCCAGGAGAGGAACTTCATCTAAGACACCGATCTTCCCCGATGTCTTCCCCTAATCTGACTTGCAATACGATTGTGATGAAGACTCTGAGAGGCCCTGGAGTTTCATGATCTGTGGGGGGATCTCCTTTGAGGAGTAGAGCCGGTCAGCGGTCTCCTGCGCGATTCAATGCAATGGAATAAGGCTATAAAATCTTCGGGATGGTCCCCGAAAGATAGGCCTATGCATCTGCCCACGTGACCCAATGCTTCCCTTATCCACTGTTTTTCTGGATGATCCCGATCATCTGAGCCCTTTGAGTTCGCAAATCGGAATTATTCGAAGATTGGATCTTCTGAAGTTTTGAAAAATCTCCCTGTCTAATTTGGAGAGGTTCTACTTCAATGACTTCACCTCCGTTAGGTTCCTGGAATAGCGAGACGAGGGACTAATCTACATTCCGTGGAGTCCTGAGATGGGGGGATGGAGCTGTGCGAAGAGTTTGCGTCCTCCGAATGACACGAACCGGATCCCCACTCGAGCTGGGAAAAATTCCATCAAATCTCTAACCGGATCCTCAAGATCTGACGAGTTACCTGGGGGAGGGGAAGCGGGTAATGAAAGGGGATGACAAATAGTGAGGGTCTCTTCAGCGCGCAGTGATAGATCTATTGCTCCCCGGACAGGAGGAAGGTGACAAACTGAACTGGGGGAACCAGAATATGAGGGCTGAAAAGATGGGATAAGAGAAGATGGGGTAGCGTCGGGGGGAGGCCCGTCCAAAGAGCAAGAGCCAAGGTTGCGATCGGGACCCCACCTAGGACTGGCTTCTCGATCAGCGACACCTGTTAAAGGGGACGTCGCTATGCTCGAGATGTTAAACTGCATTGGGAGACGTTCGCCCTTAGAATAGAGACGCGTCTCTCCTTTTGGCTGAGACGACAGGCCTCTGACGATTTTGCCCCAAAGAAACTTCTTCGACATGCCTTGTCTCTGAAACGCGACACGTATCAGGAAATAAGCTCGGTACTCCTGTGGAGAAAGGAATTCTATGAGTGTGCGATAATTGTGCTCCATAGGAGTGAGATTTCGCTGCTCCTTATCTCGCCTGGAGATCTGACTGCATACGGGAGGATCTGGCCTTCCAAATCTCACCCCATCTGGCCATGTGATGACCTTTTGTCTCCTGTTGAATTGGCAGAAACAAATTCTTTCCTTTGGCTTTAACCTGAATGTATGGTGGAAGGGGATCTCCCTTATTTCTGCTTACCCTTACCCTGATGACACCCATTTCTTCTCCTTGGATCGTTTTTGGATCCACTTCGATGAGGTTGCCCAGACACGATGCCGCTGTTCGGAAGAAATCTTCATGCCACAGCTCTAATGGGACCGACCATATGAGGATCCAAACCTCTGTCTCCGAAGCGGAAAACTCTTTCCAAGACATCACTTCGGAAATAGGGCCTTCCTTGTGTAGCACACCTGCCATGATCAGAAGATCTGGGTTTACATCTGGTTGAAATCTGACCCATAGGATATTAGCTCCGATTGGCCTGATGGATAGCTTTTCCGCCGGAATCCTGCACGTTTCATTGACCCAACTTGTGACCTGATCGATTGTAGCTCCATCTGAGGTGATGACCACCACCGAATTACTGAGATCTGTAGATCACCGTTCTATGGTCTCTCGATTTATATAAACCATGTTTTTCTCTGGGAGTTGAGTTGAATCCTGTTTCCGATTTGAAGCTTGTCTGGCTGTGTATGGCTCCAACAGCATTGATCTTATTGGAATGTAATAGGGCTTCATTATAGGGTTGGGGTTGGTACTAATGTTGACTCTTGATACTGTTCGATGTCTGCGCTACCAAAGAGGGATTTTTCTGGGCGGCTCGAGGACCTTTTCTGCGATTCAGCTCAGGCCCAAATCTGGCTTTCTGCACCACCATCTTTCTACCCCCGAAACTTTCTCCGTGAAGGAGTAGGATGGCCCTTCCTATCTCCTTTTCCGAACTCATTCTAACCAAAGCGAAATCTCAGTATTCGCTGTTGCTCGGGCTTCTCGGCCTTATCACCTCCATTACTGTACCTGCTCTGCCAAAGACCCTGGAAAAGTTGATGGGAACTCATCCCTCCGGAAATCCCTTTACAAACAACGTAGGGTAATTTGACAAATCCCGTTGTCTGCTTCTGAGGGAGGAGCAAGACGTTTTCCTATTGGTCACTGGAATCCATTCCCTCTGCATACCAGGCTCTTTTTCTTTATAAGTATCCGCCCCCATGATTTCCGGCATCATCTTCACGCGTCGTCTTCAACAGGTCGTCGCTCCATCATCGTATGAATAGATGATGAATGTTCTGGATCAGTTTTCACTAAGGCAGTTGTTTCAAACATGAATCCATCTTGATCAGCGGAACAAAATCATTAAGAAATTAAGACATATATAAAACATCTAAAAATCAATCATGAGAGGCAAACAAGATTAAAAATGATTCTGCAAAAAGAAACAGGCAGAGGCCTTGAAAGTTTATGCTGATTTGGCAGATTAGCCCACTGGATCACTCCATATAGGATTGGAATATACAAATGGTTATTCTTAGATTGTTAAAAATTTCCCAGCTTATGTTGTTTGTTTTTTAGCACTGCCCAAGGACATCCACTGTTGGCTTTCAAATGCGTGGTTCACTCAGATAAGAGATCTTACAATAACGTGCAATTTATCTTGTTTCAGTGCTGTATGTTTGATCCTCTAATGACCTTATAGATTTAGATGTTCTGATATTTTAACAAGCAAAGAACTATGTCCCTTGTGTAGCGCTTGCTGGGTTACAAATTTCTAATATGAGCAACAATGAGTGTTTTATCAACCGTACTGTTTTTTTTTTTGGAGATGAAAGTGCTGATCAGTGATACTGTTCATCTTTGGCAGTAGGGAAACAATCTTCACCACCTGTCCTGGGAAGAGGTGCAGTTTCAAGTGTGCTAAAGAAAGACCGATCAAAGAGTACTGAGGATTATGCTTCTCATGAAGAGGGTGAATTTTTCCAAGAGAATGGTGAATTCCTGAACAATAGGAATGGCATAGAAAACAAATCTGATAAGACTATGGATAGGCAGCCCAATTCAGATGATAACTCAAGAAAATCCCGGTTTTTAATCTTGACTTAACTTTTGATCATTGTTTGTATCGGCGTGTGTGCATTGGCACTTGCACGAGCGTGTGCATCTTACATGGACGATGTACCACACTAACCTTTCCCCGAGTATTTGATGAGCAGGAGCCTGACAATGAGTCGGAAAAGGAGTATGAGTGTGAGTCCTAGGCGCAGCCCAAGTGCGAGTCCTAGAAGAAGTCCAAGGAAGAGCCAGCGCTCGCGAAGTATAAGCAGAGGCCCGGCTAGACAGTCGAGTGGGAAAGACTGCACAACTTATTCAAGGAGTCCAATAAGGAGTCCTGAACACAATGCTCCAGCACCATCTCCTAAACACGGCAGGAGTTTGTCAAGAAGCCCTTCTCCCGATGGGACTCCAAAACGCATCAGGAGAGGGCGTGGTTTCAGCGAGCGTTACTCATATGTGCGTCGGTACAGGACTCCTTCACCAGTGCGTTCACCTGTTAGATCTCACCACTATGGGGGAAGAAATTTTCAAGAAAGGAACCGTGAAAGGTAAGCACAAGTCATCTAATTGAATCAAGGGAGAAGGTACAAAATTTGAGTTTGTTCTGGCCTGTTGTAGGTACCCAAGCTACAGGAATTATTCTGAGCGCTCACCTCGACGTTACCGGAGCCCACCAAGAGGCAGAAGTCCCCTCAGGTTCTGAGTGCTCACCTCTCTCTTTCTCTCTCAATCATTTAATTGTCCCCTTAAGATAACATTTTCTTCATTAGCAAATGGTTTATTACATAAACTAAAAACCTGTTATTATCATCAAACAAATAATAAATAAATAACTTGTTATTTCAGCATATGCTGTTAGTGTGATTTTGTACTTCTCTATCAACAGCCTTGACCAATCGCCCTCAGACCTGATAGCACACAGGGTTTGAACTTGTTGATATAAGATAAGGGTGAGCTACAGTTGCATTCTGTTTTAAGGGAATTGCCTGAATTCATGAATTTCAGGAAATAACAAAAATTTCTCAGATTTTAGAATATAAGCATTCCTAAATTCAAGGGATTATAAGTGCCCTTGAAGTTATGATAAAAAGTGTCCCTGGAGGTATGATAAAAATTGAAATCTTCTTCCTGATGTAATACCCAACTGAAATTTTTGTATTGTATTTTTAAAATTGGTGAAAAGACGGTTAATGAGGGAAATGGTTCTTTATGAAGGAATCATTGCATATGCTAGAACTGGTTTTTCTGTTGTTGGCAAGAAACTTGGTTCCAGCGTCATTCTTCCTCAATGCTTTCAGTTAAATTGCTTCCACCTATTAGTGGAATTCACTGCCAATAACGTTTAATAAATGTCACATTTGGCTGCCTTGAATTCTAGCTAAAGTTGCATCCTAACTAAAGAAATTGATGTAGTTTTTTTTTTTTTGTACCACTATCATTAATACATGTCGGGGTGTCTGTACATTCATCAATTTAATATCATCGTTGTCGTTGTCATCTAAGCGTTACATACATCTATGTAATATCATCATCATACATGTCGGGGTGTGTCCTTCATATGGTACAAGTACCAATGCAACTTGTGGTGATACCGGGCTGCTGTGGGGCCCACGACCTGATAAGCCCCACTGAGGATGGACTATGAATGTGGATGGACAATCCTAATTTCTAATGCTTCCATCCCTGGCTCACAGACAGTAGGTAGAGGGTTTGAGCTTGTAGCTCAGTGATAGGGTGCATTTCAACATTGAGGTCTCGGGTTTGAGCCCATCTAAAAAAAGGCAAAGCAAAAAAGATGTAGCAATGCTCCACATTCAATTGAAAAGGGGTAAAATGTTGGGAGGATATGACCATTCAGTCCTGGAGATATTTGGGGCCTGGTCCATACATGGTGGGTCCAGTGGTCTGGGCTACTGGATCATTCGTGGAACTTGTACAGATTGTGGGATAAAAATCCTCTGTCGGCTGTAGTTCATATCATTCATCTGCATTAAAGGGCCGTACTTCTCTATAATGGTAAGTGCATGGTTGTTTCTAACTGGGAGATTTAGTCAGCTTTCTGTCAGGTAGATGTTTTCAATTAGCAATAAACAATGTGATGGGTGCCATTGAACCTCTCTAGTCCCCAAATCCCTGCCTCTCTGTTTCTCATTTCTCTACATCCTGTTCTTCTTAATAGATACAGAAGCCGCAGGAGTCGAAGCAGGAGCATCTCGGGCAGCCCAGTTGGTTATCATGGCCGTGCCAGGGACCACAGCCTGAGCCCAGTACCAAGCCAAAGTCCAGCTGATGAGCGTCCGTCAATGAGTGAGAAACTTCGATCTCGCCTTGGTCCCCAAGGTGGCAACCACCCTTCAGATGGCAAGGGAAGATTGAGATCAAGGAGCCGAAGTGTGTCTATATCCAGATCACCTGCCAAAGTGCACCCACCGAAGACTTCGAAGTCGCCCAGCCAGTCGGGATCTGGCAGCCCCACCGGAAAAAGGGGTTTAGTTTCCTATGGAGACGGGAGTCCAGATACTGGGCCAGGCTAGTTTTGGGACTGCATCTCAGTGGCTGAGGTCAAGAGCACTAAACATGTTTTTTGGGTACATGATTGATTTTGTGCACTTTTAGTTCATAATGGTTGCTAGCGGTTTGATTCAAGTTGGACCAATGAAAAGAGAAAATTCATTTCATGTTATAGAGAGAACTGATTACCTACAATGGATTTATAAAGAACTCTCCTACAAACAGTGATTGGTTAAACAACAACCTGTTCTACAAGCATTTTCCTTTGAAAATATATGATGGAAATAAAATAGAAATCAAAATTGTGGAAGGCATGAAAAATGGGTTGTCACATACAACTAGAGCTGTACACGAACCAAGTTAAGCTCGGTTAACTTGATCAACTCGGAAAAGCTCGACTCGACTTGGCTCGAAACTGGATTCGAGAACTCGACTCGACTCAGCTAGAACTTGACTCGGTTCAAATCAATTCTGACTCGGATTGGGTTTACTTAATATAAACATTTTGTATATATTTAAATAAATTATATATTATATATATTAAAAACCATAAAGCCTGTACTCGAACTCAGCTTGTAGGCTGAGTAGGCTCGAACTGGCCGGAGCCGAGCTGCCCAGTCAGGCTCGAGGACCAAGTTCAAGCTGGGGTAGCCTGCTGGCCGAGCCGAGCCCGGACAAGCTCAACTCGGTTCGATTCGTGTACAACCGGTTGTCAACAGTATGCGGTCATGACATCATTTTTCATTCCTTGATTTGGGGTTCTCTTGGTTCTCCTTGAGTGGTCTTTGTTCCAGACAAGCCATGTTTCTGGTATCATGCTGCCAAATGTTCTCTGAAAAATTCTGGGCGTCTATTCTGATTATGCTGATCAATTAGGTCATCTTGGAATGATCAAAGTCCTGATGCACCTAGCTGTTACAGGTGGGTCCCATGTCAAGCAAGACCTTTGATCTGGTGGTCCCCTTGTGGGTGGGGAATTCTCCAAAAGCTCTTCTAGAGTGAACATCCCGAATAAGTGACCATCAAATCATTGGGGAATCACTTTTTAAATGGTGTTGTATTATTTTTCTAAACACACCAATCTGCGCCTACCGAGCAAGCAATGAGGATCTTCCAATCTGGGAGATCTCAGGCATAACCATATATGGTGGTGGTTCCCATCAATTTTGTGGTCAACATCACCGGTGCATGGGGTCAGGTCTGTTGTTAGGATAACTGACACGGGCGTTTCAGGGCTCACTTCCCTGATGTGTCAGTTTCCTAGAAATTATTCTGCAAAAGACCAGCTGATGGAAATGGAGATGGGCAGACAAAACTGCCGAAGGTTTCATGTGTCTGCACTGGCATTTGGAGGGTTTATTTTTATTATTTATTCTCTCTCTTCTGTTTACCTTCTCTAATCTGTGTTCCGGTGAAGTTTTTAAACATGGGTTATCTATTGTAGAGCCTAGCACAGGTGAACGGGCTGATTTGTTCTGGTGTCCAGCGACTGTGTGCAATGGCGGTGGGTACTAAGGCCATTTTTTGTATGGCATACCCTACTAGAAACCTTGTAATAGTTAGTAATAACTAAATGAATGGTGGCACTGATCTGATTCTCTGGAGCTTTTATACTAGTATTACAGGAATGATGCCAAAGCGGTTCATCCTAGAACACAAGCAGCCAACTTGATATTATGTGAAATCTGAGACATTCAGCTCATGGGATGGGGCCCAGTTAGCAAAACTCCATTTTAAACTCTCTATTAATAAATAAATAAATAAGTAAATAACTAAAAAGAAAACTCGTAATTTTGGGCTAACCAAATTAAACACGTTTTTTTTCTTCAATAAAACATGTTTTATTCAAAAGAAATTGTGGGAGCAATTTAAAAACTAGATAATGGTGGTTGCCGCCCATTAATTTTAGTAGGTGGTTTAAATTTTTTTAATAGAGGACACGCTGGCCAGGATTACTTGAAAAAGAAAGATTTGAAAAAGGGAAAGAATGCGATTCTACTTTGTGTATACAATATTGTCCACAGGGATAGGAGCTTACAATTTTAATCTTATTTATAGATATGATGTGGTCTAAGTCCACCCAATGAATAACTTCCAACCTTTCATGTGTGCACGACATCCAACCATCCAACCGATGCAATTGGTTGTACACATCATAAGGATTGCCTTTGGCAAAAATCAGCCACACCACTACCCAGCTGAGAAAGAACTCCACCAATATAATGAATAACAGATTATAAGTTTTGGGGAGTTACTAAGACAAGGCACTAGAAAACAAGTACAGCCCGCCGGTCCATGATCTAAACCTTTCAAACTTCGATCCCTCCATAATGATTGGCCCATGCACAAAACCTTAATAGAAAGAACATGTATTCTCTACATACAATCTTCCAATTTAGGGATCTCTGTGGTGCATATCCCTTGTACGGAAGGCCAATCTTAGCTCAAGCATTTGCATTAAGGACTCCCCCAAGGGATATAAGATAGATAAGATAGATGGTTATTGGATTTAGGAAGAGCACCATGCACCGACCATTTGTAGACATCAATGGGCCTCAGGGAGAAAAAGATAAGATGGGTGATCATCCACCTCTCCATTTGTAAAAATTGAGGATGGGTAGTCCTTGGGAGTAGGCAGCAAGCCCTTCCATTTGTAGAAATGGATGGACCATATGAATAAAAAGATAGATGTACATTCTCATACTATGGATAGAGATAGGATTAGTGTTTTAAATATCGACGATATTGGCCGATATATCTTGTATCCCACCTGTGCGATATGAAACGCACATGTAGTAAGATATATCCCACATGTTAAATTAGTGTCAAATTGTTCCAAATTCATGATTTTTCATGTTTTGTATGAAAAATCACGGATTGGGAGCTTCAATTTCAAGATTTGGAGGAGAATGACTGAGTTGAGGAAAATCGAAAAAAAATCAAAATCAAACATATATGTTAACCTAATCTAATGCATTTGAACTTGCGTTTCCACATGCCTTCATACATTTATAAATTATATGAATAGACTTTGAATATACTTGCATCAATTCAGTTAAACAATGCATAGATTAGGATCCCATACAAATAAAACCTATTATATCTACTCTTTTTTTTTTTGTAATGTTTTGATTAAGTGTGTATTGATGTCTTTTTTAACAATCACTAAAATTTCATTGAAAAATTCAACCAATTTCCAATGTTTCCAACAATAGTGATATATTACGCGATACAATTGATATATCTCATGCGATAATCGATACGTATTTGTATCCCAAGGGTGCGATACGTAATGCAATACTAATATTTTGAACATGGGGTAGGAAAATAAATTTCATCACAACTTGAATCTCACTCCCAACATATTTTTAGTCAAGTCCCACCACCCAAGGCTGGAGACTCAGCTTGAAATCTCACTGAGTTAACTCGGCCATGTTCAAGTTGAGTTAGTGAGTTTTAGAACCATGGTTAAGAATAGAAGTACAACAAGATTCCACATTCAACTGAAGAAAGGCCCCAGATCAGTGGCTAGGATCTTCCACTTTAGGGTATTCGAAGCATATTGTCCATTTGACTGACAGGGAAAAGCAGTTCATTGAGGCCAAAGGAAATCTACAAAGAGCTTTCTAAAAAGAGAAAATGCAACTCCTAACATGATTGATACAAGCTTTTTCTCACAGCTTTGCAAGGATAAAAAGAACAGCTCTGTGCTTCGTCATCATACAAGCTCATATTGGCCTACCTTTGGGGACTATTTGATCTTTGAGCCACATGTAAATTGGAACCAGCACGAAATACGTTGCCGCCATCGCTCCTAGAATGAAGCGTAGAAAGAACACGAATGGATTTACGGGCTTGGTCACATCCTCAGCCTTCGGTCCAAGCTGCATCAACACCCCACAAGAAAAAACTCTCAAACAAATAAAGAGAAACAAATTGAAGATTTGGAACTACAAGCTGTTTGCGTACATTTGAAATTCACCACTTTTGTGGCAGGTGGAATGCCCTCCACCCAAATCTCAAGTGGGACTGAGGAAGATCTAGGTTCACACCACTTGGGTTTCAGATTTGATGGCCCGCACTCATTTTGATGTGTGGAGTCACCCCACCTGTTTGGATTTATCCCCAGAGCAAGAACGATGCAAAATGAGGCCCAATATGGTGGCATTTTGGGGAAAAGGCGCATGGGGCATACACAAAATGCAGATTGTAGGATGCACCCAGCTATTATTGCATTCTCATTTCCAGCAGCTGAAGACGGTCAGCCCACATTCCTAGAGCATCCAAAATAGGCCCTTAACCAATTGATCAGCATATAGGCTTTGTCCATTCAGAATTTGGAACATATCACCAAAGAATGCAGGGGAGATTATAGGTGGGGCATGAAGAGCTGGAATATGATAAGAGTGGTACAAGTGGCTAGCAATTGATATATCCGAATTGCCCATTTATTGGGTCCTCCCATGGATGGAAAATGGTTCAAGATGCGCAGATAACAAATGATTTATCCATCTGAATGGTGGCTGACAATGGGATGGTCACAATGAAAAGCTGTTAATGGTCATAAGTGACATGATTGAACAAAAATGATTGTTGTGATCTTCTGATTAGTGAGATTTTGAGGCCCGCTAGATGGACAGTCCTGAATGAGACTTCACCTTGCCACATGTATTATAGATAGATGGCTCTACTATATAACGGTTCTTCCGGCTGTATCATATCATCTCCCAAGAATGCATGCCTATATTCCTCTAGATTCATCTAAAAGCTGATTGCAATTACCAATTTCAATTTGCTTTAGAATCTTCTAGAATATTCATGACCATATTCTATTTTTATCTAAAATAAAAATACCCTTAATTATCAACCTTTCAATAACTTCAATTTTGGTGAATTGGTTAAATCTTTCGCCCAAAAATAACCCTACAGAGCAATAAACAGTATTCAAATGATGCTCATATATGCAAGACTATCGTATCTGCAAGACTACTGAAGACATTTTCCACTCCACAGTTCCAGGCATTCGCATTAGGTCCCTGACCTCGTTATAAATACTAAGAATTCAACACATTTCATATTTCTGTAAAATTATTTGCTAAACATATAACTGACACTAAAAGAATGGGAAATCATTGTGCACACATGTTACCCCAAGTGTCTGTGGGGCATACATCTCATGCCGCTCAATAACAGTGGGCAGGAATCTTAACATGCAATTTAAAATTGGTGTTTCAAGATTAGCATTTTGAAATTCTTGTGAGATTCCCACCAACTGTCATTAAAATACATGAGATAATGCATGCACCCAATCTCATGTTCACTGAAGTCGTGCTCTAAAAGAACAGGCATTCGATTATGGAGGGTTGGTGTGATATCAAATGAGCTATTTCAAGCTTGAAGAGAATGGTATTCACGAGTGATCTTAACAGCAAAGCTCTCAACAAAATGCTTAGTAACTAAGATAAATAATAATGATATAATAATAGAAGGTATCATGTCTCTCTTGACTGTTGCCAATATTCATTGCTTTCACTGTAATTTATCTTGTAAACATGACTTTCCCTACATTCTGAGTTTTTCCCACTAGAACAAATCTCACCAAAACCAAACCTTATCACAAGCACTAGCATTTTTCCCAAGAATAACTCTCCCAAATATCTTTGGCAAGAGATTAGGTTCTTCCTATGATATAATACTCTCTGCCCTATTGATCTATAGAAACAACAGGATTTCTCATATCTACAAATTGGAATATTTCCTTCCTGAAAATAGTGCCAGAATATTGTGTTAACTTTTTTGTGGCATGATTGCAATTTCTACTTTTGTTGCTACTAAGTTTCAAGGGTTAAAGTTGTCATTTTCTAATCTTTGGAATACTGTAGAAAAGATGCGTGTAAAGATCCCAATGAAGAACTCTAGAGAAGTCCATTTTAATGAGTTGTAAATGCTCTAGAATATGCCTAGAAAGTCCCCTAAGGTCCACGTATAAGTGTATGGTATCGTTCTTGAGTTACATATCTTTTTGTTGAGTGAATGAAAACCTGTCTTGATTTTTATTAATTGTGTTCTTCTTGCTAATTGGATGTATGCATCGTCCTTCCATTTTGTGGCCATGTAGTTGTAGTGCATCTAGCTACACTTTGGGAAGTGGATAACTCTCGTCAAATGAACCCGTGACTTAAAAATCGGAATAGAGTTGATTCAAAATCTCATCAAATGAATCTGAGTGCAAAATCTTTATTTTGCACAAGTTCATCCAAGAAACACCAAGTGTGTGCTGAAGAATGACGTCAGTAGTAAATTTAACCAAGGGGGTCAGAAGAGCAGCTTTTGCCTCCAGAGTATTGGAGGCAATGCCCAAGGGGCATTCTTCACCCAGTACTTGGCAGGTTGATCTAGACCATGTGTCTAGAAGGTCTTGTCCATCAATAGCACAGATGGAAAACCAGAGCCCACAGAGAATCCCAGACATCAAAATAGTCATCATCAAATGCATGACCAAAGGTGAAAATGGTTAAAGGTCAACAATGAAGAGGAAAATCTTTTTAAGAAACAGGGAAAAGATATGGCAAGAATTATCTTACTGGTGTGTTTTTCGACCATGGGGTATCCAAAGCTTGGGCAACCGAATTTAAGGTCTGGCACCACTGCCCGAAGGGCATACAGTGTGCTGGTTAGGGCTATCAATGAGCCAGGGTCTGCCAAGCCCAGCCAATGACATAAAACATGACCCAAAGCACACCCGCAAATATATTTGATGGAGAAGAAAACACACTGACCATATTGAATGGGAAAATAGTCCAAAATCGGGTTAGGATGCAAGATCTTGAGGCATCTCATGATCTCATCCACAATGGGATCAATCAAATTGATGATTTTGATCCTGAGATATGCTGCCACCAGCCTGTTCATGTGGTGAAGAGAGAAATCGAGAGAAGGAAATACTCCAATTTACATGATTTATCTTCCAATTGTCAAATTTTATGGCAGTCCCCACAGGTCAATGATTTGGATCCCTGAGCTATGCACTGCACACCACCTCATCACCACGATGCTTGTTTTGGGTTCCAATTGTCAAATTTTATGGCAGTCCCCACAGGTCAACGATTTGGATCCCTGAGCTATGCACTGCACACCACCTCATCACCACGATGCTTGTTTTGGGTTCCAATTGTCAAATTTTATGGCAGTCCCCACAGGTCAACGATTTGGATCCCTGAGCTATGCACTGCACACCACCTCATCACCACGATGCTTGTTTTGGGTTGGAGAGGGAGGGAGGGAGGGAGTTTTTTTTTTTCCAGTTAATAAACATGTTGTAAGTTTAGGCCCGAGCCTGGCCCTCAGGCCTGATACACCAGCCCAAGCCTAGCCCCATCAACAGCCCTGGTGATGTTCAGGTTAGAATACACTAAAACCATATGATCAATAGTTAATTACTGAATTCAAGATGCAGCTGCATTGGTCAGCTTTATTGATTTCCATCTCGATTAATGACATATCCAAGTAAAAACCTACCATCGAATTAAATCCAGCTATTTTCTTGTTATTTTAGCAATGTGATTTCCTAGTCTCTTTCCTTTCATGATATATTTAGACATGGAAAATGGTCCTGCCATGCTGAAACTGTTCTCAACGAATAATGTGAAACATGTCCAAGGAAGTGGAATCTTGCATGAATTTCCCTGATATCCAAGTACAGAAGCTGTCCCATCTTGCACATAGAGCAATCGTCTAGCTTCATAGGTGATGAGAAGAGGACCTGATTGATTTGGGACTTGTTTGCAACACTTACTGCAGTCCTTTACACTAGCTTATAGTCATAGATGAGATTCTAACAGGCAGACATTTGGTGAAAAAGGGAAAATCCATGATAGGATTACTCAGATGTGGTGAGGTGCTGACGCATCAACAAAATCACAAACATGATGGGCACTTACATCACATTCTAGCGAACAATAGGGGTCATTCTAGCGATACTGACAAGCCATGCCTTTGCAGATACGGGAAGAATAGAATTTTCTGGAGAGATTACCCTTTAAAAAAAAGGATTGGAAAAAAAAAAAAAAAAAAAAAAGAATTTTCTGGAGAGATTTGGCCATTCAAAGTCTGAGATAGTTCACTGCCCCACTTTTGGCATCCCTTAAAAGGGTTTCTTAAGTTGAAGTATGGTGCGTAGAGATTTCTAGTAAGTTCCGCAAATAGTGATGCCTGAACTTCGCTTTCAAGAGGCTTCTAAAAATCATAGGTAAGTTTAGTGAAGATCTACCCCAGAGTAGTGAGCCTATATCATATACAATGATGATATTCACATGATTTTATCATATACCATTAAGACAGACACAAAGACTACAGAAAATCTGAACACCGACACAGCAACTCGTCCTTACAGTTACAAAATAAAAAATATTCATTAAAAAAAAATGCATATAACATAAAAATATATATGATAAGAGTATCTTAGTACCATATCAATGGGATACAAACCATACTAAAAGATAAAAAGAAAATGATAAACCAAAGGCTTCTCCTAACAGCCATGTCAACATGTGTACAGATAAATGGACATGGGGAATTTAAAAATGGTGTCATTGTTACATAGTGGTCTCAATGTTTACCATCTTGCAATATCAGGAAACACTAGGAACACTAACAGTTTTGGGCGCTTCTCTAAATTCCATCTATGGCTTTCAATGGGTTATGCATGACATCTACAGAATTTGAAGGGTTCCAAATCCTGGTCACTTTAGTTTACAGAACCCATGTGATCCACATTCATTGGGACATGGCTGATGCTTACCAAATCAAGTTGAACCATCAGTGTACATAGCATCGGTTACCTCATCTTAATGGGAATGGGAGCATTTATCTAGGCTTTGCATGACACAAAAGTACAATGTTGAAAGATAAAAAAGCATTAAGCAACATTGCTAAGAACGCTTGGCTGCCACAAGCCAGCTAAGAGCTTTTTAGGTAGACTTGATAGGCATTATGGTTTCTTTGTTCATCAAAGATGGAGAAAGGGAATTTTATACCAACCATTGAACCCTCCATCTAAAGGGAAGATGTAAGGTCAAAGACTGGTTATATTTATGATTTATTTTTAGTTTATTTTCAATGATCTTCTTTACTAATGACAACAAAGAAAGTGATAATTTGAAATAGATAGCAAACCAGTGGAAAGCTTCTTCTATATTTGAAATATATCATGATTATGTGATCTCTTTTCTATATTCTAGAAAATATTAGCCCAACAGGCCTTGTGAAGAGTCAATTCTTGCAACATATCAACAATTCAACATAGAATATGCCACCAAGAAGAAAAAGGCCAACAATGCAATAAAACCAAGGATTATGGATGTTCTTCATGTAAACAAGAAAAGAGAATGCTTGATGAAATAAACACAATACCTGCAAAGGAGAATCCCCTGATGCTTTTTTTACACCTGTCACGGAGCATCCCATGATCAGTCCATGCCGGCGCACTCCTCGGTACCACTTGGGACCAATCCTTTTCAACTGAACATCTTTGAATCCAGCCTTTTCGAACCACTCTATGTACTCTTCCTCTTTGGGGAAAAGCATCCACACATCCGCAAAGAAGCGGGACAACCAAAAGGTGGGATATACAGGACCAATCAGACATGCTTTTCCGCCTAGTTTCAAGACCCTATATGCTTCTTTGATCCCTCGCTGAGGGTCAGGCCAGTACTCAATGCTGATAAGAAACAAAAAATGACAACTTCATCAGAGACAAATCATCGTTGTTCATAATAGATGAACTTCTTAGATACGAAGGATAGATCTCGTCACGAACTCTTAGGGTATCTTTGAATACTTGAATCCAAGGAAAAGAAAGGAAAAATGGTAATTTTCGAATGATGATTTTCATTGCACCATTATTCCAATTCTAGAGTTCTGTTTCGATGGCAAGTGGAAATGTCATATTCCCTCACGACATTCACCTAATTTCTAGTGCCAAGAATCCTGATTATGTGAAGCAGGACAATTAATCACTTGCTCTAAAAGCTCGAACTGATAGAGCATAGCGAATTAATCTCTTTATCTCATAGCCTAGGCCCCAAATCCATGGGTTCTACCTCACACGGGCTCCAAATCCATGGGTTAGGTCCTCGGCCGAATCCTCCTCGTGGGCCCCAAATCCATGGGTTCTGCCTCACACGGGCCCCAAATCCAAGGGTTTTGCAGGCTGCCCACCCCGAGTGTGCCCCTGCATCCCACAGGTCACCCCACTCGAGCCCAGTGTGAAAATGCCCCCGCATTATTATGGAAAAGTATAATAATTTTTTCTGTGGAATCCATCTTTTTTATTTGCTATCCAAATGAAAGAAATTGACATATCAAAGGAAAACCACCTTGCCACTATCCAATCATGGCCTTAAGAAAAAGAAGCAGCCCATGAAAATGTGGATTGAAGTGCCGAATCCAGACCCAAAGAGAACAAACATATCTAAAAGTAGGACACAATTCAATAGACCACCTCATGTGGGCTTCTTTCACTTTCAACTGGTTATCAAACGTAGGAGTCTTATAGACTGATAAAGAATGCACAAAGCAGTTGTTTCCAGATAAACTAAGGTTGGACCACTTGCCTCAAGAATAACTGTGAAACAGTGGTGTCTATATATGGAACAGAAGTAGATACTGATATGATGACAGTTTCCAAGAAAACAGGCACATATATCTTATTCAGCACAGATAAATGCTTATCTCTGAGTTATATTTACATGGAGTAGCAACAGATACCAATCCAGAGGCAGTGAAGCATCTGTTTCGAAATGTTAGCAAGTATAAATAGCTAGGAAGTGGAAGTATGAGCCGAAGCATGGCCCCCAGAGGCAGCAGCAGCTGGGTGGAAGGTTTGTGCAACGAAGCCATAAATAAGAGGAATCATATCGTCTTGATGCATCATGACATGGGGTAGTAAATCCATACAAGTGGGCCCATCGTTCTATGGCCGCTGATCCAATGGCTCTCATTGTGGATGGGTATCCTAATTTTTTTTATCCATGAACTATAAATGGACAGTTAACAAAAGCAACAGAACAAAAGTTTAGAAAAAAGAAGAAAGATTGGACAGCGCAGTTCTTCCAATCATGGAGATTCTTTTAGGCATCCCCCATCCAAGGCAGAGCTCATCAAATCAATGGTCTGGATCATTGGCCCCAATTGAACAGAGTATGCACATCAAGGCACTATACAGATCCTGATGCATTAGAACCCTATAATCCCATTCTACGAAATTACCGAGTCCAATGGGGACGAATCATCTAATAACATAAACCTGAGAGATGAAGCACATCTGCAGTAGTTTGATAACGACGATTTTGACATTCCCCCAATTAGAATAAAAAAGGAAAATGTCACAAAAAACAGAATTTCCATCTAAATTAGAAACATATATCAAGTAAATCACCTTCCAGCGGACACATATCTATCAGCATAATCTGTTGGGAACGGGAGGTCCTCCGCATCCCCCTCAATAATCTTGCATTCCTTCAACGCCTCCTTCTGCTTCGCCTTGGCAAGCTGGTGGGGTGACTGGTCGAGGATCGTGACGTTCTTGGCATCGACGTGCTTAACAATGCCCAACGTCGTGAAGCCGGTCCCACCACCGACATCCAAAACAATCATCCTCCGATCGTTGAGGTCAGCGGGCTCAAGGGCATCATCCCTCATGTCCTCAGTCCAATGGCCAGGGTTTATGATATGATCATAGACTATGGAAAGGAACCTGTAGAACCAAAAGGCCTCTTTCTTGTGCTGAATGAATCTAGGCTGGGAAGCAGGCCTTGAAGGGGACATGCTGCATTTGGGTATTGGGGCTCTTACTTTGGGATTCCCAACCAAGGACAATACATTCATCTTGGGTATATGTGAGCCATGAAAGGCTGACCCAAAGAAACCAAGCCCAGCTGGAGCTCTTCCTCTGAAGAGTGTGAGGTTTTCAGCTCCATTGACCATTGAAGAAGCCATGAAATGGTGAAATGAAGAAAACCCACAAGAAAAAACTGATTCTTTCTTTATTCTAGTGATTGAGCAGACCAAACATGGAAGGAAAACAGAAATCTAGCGATTGGGTCTAGATATAGAAAGAAAGACTCTCTCTCTCTCTCTCTCTCAACTTCGTTATATAAGAAATTGGTTTTTCTTCTTCTAAAGAAATGGAAAGTGAGGGAGGACAAAGGAGAGATGGCTTACCAGCTTATCGTGGTTTAGGCAAATCCATGAAATATGAGAGAGAGAGAGAGAGAGAGAGAGAGAGAGAGAGAGAGTTGTATGAGAACTGAGAAGCAATGGAAGTGGAGAGAGAGAGAGAGAGAGAGAGAGAGAGAGTTGTATGAGAAGCAATGGAAGTGGTGCAACAGATAGCCCGGGTTTAGAGGGACATGTGGTGTGAGTGCTCCTCCTCATCAATTCTTCGTGTCCCGTTGGGAAAGTTACTCTTGAGGTAGACTTCATGTAAGCATTAGGCCGAGCTCAGTGGGCCCCACCATAATGTTTTTCATTCATCTGAACCGTACATCTGGTGTGATACGTTCTTTTCAGTTAATTTACGAATAATCAATCTTATCCACAACTCAAATGAGACACACTCTCTGGATCCCTGCGAGATCATGCCTGTATTATATGCAATAACTTGGTGGGGCCACATTTTTATTTTTTTAAAAAAAACATATTTTTGAAATGCTTTTCAGTTAATTTACGAATAATCAATCTTATCCACAACTCAAATGAGACACACTCTCTGGATCCCTGCGAGATCATGCCTGTATTATATGCAATAACTTGGTGGGGCCACATTTTTATTTTTTTAAAAAAAACATATTTTTGAAATGTCCTCAAATTTGGTTTGACTCTTCCCACAGATGGTGATCAGATAATAGACATGCTGGATGTCTGAACCACATCTCTTTGGGTCTTACTAACTACCGGGGATGTTTTAATAGATGAGCGTTTACTTTCAATTATTTCCTTTGGTGTGGCCTAATTAATTTTTATATTAGACTTCATTTTAGATCCATGGCCAATAATGGTAGGGCACATCTGATGAATGGGGTGGATGGACATAAAATTCAAGGAAAGACCCATAAACCTTACCTTTATGGGAAGCTCCCATGAAGTCCACTTTGTGGCACCATGGGGGGCGCTTGGCGCATGAGCTATAATGAGGATTAGATGGGAGCGGTAGGAGTGGGTTTTAAAATTCCATGGATCACCGCAGCTATAATGAGGATTAGATGGTAGCGGTAGGAGTGGGTTTTCAAATTGCATGGATCATCGCAACGTCCTATCGGACATTCACATCAGGTATAGTTGCAAAGCCCTTATTGGAATAGAGAAATTTGGAAATGTGGACCCCACCTTTTATCCAGCTGTTTTTATGAAACAATACAAACTTAGTTCGGGAACTTAGACCTGCTCGTACGGACAGCGAATTTGGGGACGAAAATACCACTCCTTTCATGGAAACGGATTGAGTACTCCCCCTGCCACTGGCCAATGGCGGATGGTCGGTGGTCTTTGGGCCCCACCATGATGTGTGCTTTTCATCCATGCCGGCCATATATTTTTCCACATCATTTTATGATATGAGACTAAAAATAAGGTATATCCAAATCTCAAATGTACCACATTACATGAAACAGTGTTGAATGAGTGTCAACCATTAGAAACCTTTAGGGGGCCCACTGTGATGTTTGTGAGAAATCCTCCCCATCTAAGTTCATTCATAGGGTCACAAAGATCTGGATGAAGAGAAAAACAAATTTCATAATGATCCAAAACTTCTGTAACCCCTAAAAGGGTTTCAATGGTAGACGTTTAATTCCCCATTGCCTTTTACAGTGTGGTCCACTTGATAGTTAGATCTATCTTATTTTTCGTCTCAAGCCTTAATATGAGCTTGCCAAATAGATGGACGGTTTGGATATAACACAGATCTCATAATGGGACCCACAAAAGCAACACAGCAAAAAAAAAAAAACACTGACAGCCTCAGCACTGACGTCGCGCAGTCTGGCTACGGTTATAATCCATAGCCATATTGTATCGAAAATTGCAGGACTTTTTAGGCAAACTCGCCGGACCGTTATAGACTTTTTTGATAATATCGAAAGCCTTTCGATATATCGAAGCTACGATTATGGCTACAGTTAGAATCCATAGCTATACGGTCCCACTAACCCTAACGCACTAGCTTCTTCTTTTCTTTTTTTTCGTTGTAATCCCCACGGCATTTTATGGGTCCCATTATGAGGTATGTGTTATATCCAAACCGTTCATCTATTTGACGAGCTCGTATTAAGGCTTGAGATGAAAAATAAGACAGAACTAGCTATCAAGTGGACCACACTATAAAAGGCAGTGGAGGATTGAGCGTCTACTATTGAAACCCTTTTAGGGGTCATATAAGTTTTGGATCATTATGAAATTTGTTTTTCCTCTTCATCCAGGTCTTTGTGACCTTATGAATAGATTGGATGGAAAATATATGTTATGGTGGGCTCTGCAAAATTTTTAACGGTGAAAATCAATTTTCCCGCTGCTCTTTGTGGTGTGGTCCAGTTGATCATGAGCAGGGCACACTGAAAATTGATCAGGGCAAACTAGAAATTGAGTGGGGCAAACAAGAAATTGAGCGGGGCAAGGAAGGTTTGGCCGGTGGCAAGCAAGGTATGTACATTAAACAAATACCCTTTTTCTCTCTCTTTTTTTTTTTTTTTTGGTTTCTATGTTACTTAAAAGGTGTTTGATAAAACACCTGTAAAACCATTGTCTTTGTTTGTAAAACAGTGAGTTTTTGAAATTGCAGTTCAGGTGTTTGTAAAAATGCCTCATGGTAAGGGCTGCATCACTCTGGGTGAGGCTGGGGTGCACCTAATATACTCTTGAAAATTGGGTGGCTTTTCACTTATAGGACAAGACGTAGCAAATCGTTTGCATTCTCTCTGCTTGTGCAATCGTTTCCATTCAGCGGGGCAAACTGCTATTATTAGCAAGGAATGGATGTTTAATTGACCTATAAATAAGGGAATAGAAACTTTACAGACATCATTTCTGATAGTCAATGGAAGAACCAATTTTATGAACTAAACATCTCTCTTACGTTGAAAAGTTATCAAATATGAGACAAACAAATTGGTTCCTTTTAGTGTTCAAATTGAAGGGAAAAAGTAAAATAGCATGGAGCTATAAGAAATCAAAGCAATAATAAAGAAACCTAAATTAACAAAGAGGAGAGGGAGACCCTCAGGGTCATCTGTAAGGTCTCGACTTCAGCACAGGTTGTCGCAGCCACTTCCGGCTCCGCAGCTTAGGCTTGGATCTACTTCATTTGTTGAAGCATGCCTTAAAATGAGCCATCAATTTCATTTTAGCGGGGCAAACATGAGCCATCAATTTGAAGCATGCCCCGCTCAATTTCATGTTTGTCCCGCTCAATTTCATTTTTACCTCGTTCAATTTCTAGTTTGTCCCGCTCAATTTCTAGTTTGCCCCTCTCAATTTCATGTTTGCCTCGCTCAATTTTTGGTTTGCCCTGCTCAATTTAATGTTTGCCCCGCTGAATTTCATGTTTGCCCCGCTGAATTTCTAATTTGCCCCGCTGAATTTTATGTTGACCCCGCTTAATTTAATGTTTGCCCCGCTGAATTTCATGTTTGACCCCGCTTAATTTCTAGTTTGCCCTGCTCAATTTCATGTTTGCCTCGCTCAATTTCATTTTTGCGGCGCTGAATTTCCAGTTTGACCACGAAGTGATTGAAATTGACTACGAAGTGAATGAAATGGATTTTTTTAACGCCCCGTGTTTTTCAGGACCCGAGTATACGAGTCGTTTCCCAAAAACCCGAATGTTAACCTTAAAGGATGGTCAAATTCAATATATAACAGTTTTCTTTTATCAGAGTTAACAGATGAGCGTAAGATGGACAAATCAACTTGAAGGAAAATTTTATTTACATTTGAAATATACAAGAGTTGCTCATAATGACTTATACAAACAAATGTCTCTATTCTTACAATTACAAAATGAAATAATATTGCATGTGAAATAAAGCAAATTACAACAGATTTGGGATATGAAATCCTGTAGCAATCCTTAGCAATTTCAGTCATGCGTCCCTGTCAAATATAGCCTGCTACTCGTTAATATAAACATGAATTCCACCTGGGCCACCTGTGCTACCTGTATGATTATATATTTGATGGATGAGTGACCAGCTCAGTGTGAATTCCCCTCAAGATTACACACCACCGTGTTAGTTAAGCATAGTTTTAAAACATACAAAACATTTCATGATGCAATCTTATTTAAGTGCATGGATGCGTGAATGCACATCAACTGGGGATGCACATCCAATTGGCCCAGTGAATGGACATTTCAAACAGTTAGTCCATTTATGCAAGAGAACGGGCCTTTCAAACAGTCAGCTCATTCAACTTGCAGAGTAGTGGGCCTTTCAAACAGTTAGCTCACTTAGACATGAATGGGCCTTTCAAATAGTTAGCTCATTCATGCCTCGGGATGAGCCTTTCAAATAGTCAGCTTATCCAAAATAGGGGAATGAATCTTTCAAACAGTCAGTCCACCTAGGCAAGAGAATGGGTTTTTCAAATAGTCGACTTATTCAACTTGCAAAGGAACGAGTCTTTTAAACAATTGACCCGCTCAAGTAAGATAGTAGGTCTTTCAAACAGTCGGCGCACTTAGACAGGAATGGGCCTTTCAAACAATCGGTCCATTAAGCAAGAGGATGGGTCTTTCAAACAGTCAACCCATCCCAAATAAGAAAGATAGACCTTTCTAATAGTTAGCCCATTCAAAAATAAGAATTCCATGTATGCATGATTAATTCCAACCATTATTATCCGAATTTGCAAGTAGCATATTTAGGTAGACATTTAGTAAGTGTCACAGTTCAAGGTTTATAAACAATCTATAAACATGACGGATACACAAGTACAACATGTGAATATTCATACAACTAAGTGTTGAGCATATGATTGATAATCGGATTCAATATCTAGCACAAGTTATCATGAATTGGAGGTGTCAATTATCAATTAAAATAAAATGAAGAAACTAAGGCCGTGTTTATTAACGCTGAATTTTTGCACTTAACGCGGAATAGGGAAAGTTTTCCGTGTTTAGTGGTGTTTGTTAATGCGTTATTAACGCGGAAGACGAAAAGCACTAAGTGGTTTTTCACTAAATTCTTTCCGTGATAGGAGTCTGGCTTAATGGTGAACGCGGAATGCGCTCCGTGATTTTTCATTAAATAAAAATTTTTGTTTCCTAAAGTACCCTTTTTCAAATAACTACGACAATTTTTCTTTTAAATTGTTTGCGAAATACAAAATCAACCTTTAACCTGTGAAACTTTTTTATGCCCCACCATAATTTATGTGTTTGATCCACACCATCCATAAACTTTTTCAGATCATTTAAGGTGTGAGCTAATAAAAGAAGTAGGTCCAATGATTAATTGGACCACAAGGTAGGGATTGAACGTCCACCATTAAAAACTTCTTGAGAGCTGGAGAAGTTTCAGATCAAGTTGATATTTGTGTTTTCACTTCATCCACATCTACCTGACCAAATGAATAAGTGGATGGTAAAAAAAACATCACAGTGGCCCTTAGAAAGGTTTCAACAGTGGATGTCATTATCACTGCAGCATCCTTTGGTGTGGCTCACTGGAGCTTTGGACCTGCTTCATCTTTAGGATCTCATATTAAAATAATATGAGAAAAATGATGAACGGCTTAGATAAAACACTTACATCATGGTGGGCCCCACAAAGCCCTTCCGTCCGGGTGGGGGTAGTACGCAATCCGCGTTTGAAGCGGATGGGTTGGGGGAGGCGGATTAGATACTGTCAGGTTGAGCCGGGCGTCAGGTACTGAAGTGACGTCACCAAGTTGTATGGGCCCCACTATGATGTATGTGTTTTATCCACACCGTCAATCCATTTTGAGATATCATTTTAGGGCATGATCCAAGGAATGAGGCAGATAAAAGGCTGTAGTGGACCTCACTACAGAAAACAGTGGGGAGAGTGATTCCCACCGTTGAAACTATCCTAAGGCACACCATAATGTTTATTTGAAATCCAACCTGTTCAAAACTTTAAAAAAAGATATGAAAGAAGGAAAACACAAATATCAGGTTGATCTAAAACTTTGTGGCTTTTAGAAGTTTTTAATGGTGGGCGTCACTGCCCCCACTGTTTTCTGTGCTGGGTCTACTGGAGCTTTGGATTTAACTCATTCTTTAGATCTTGCCCTAAAATGAGCCCTCCAAATGGATGGACGGAGTGGATACAAAACATACATCATGGTGGGGCCCAAGAAACTTGGTGACGTTACTTCAGTAGCCGGTCTCGCTACTCAACCTGTCAGTAGCTAATCCGCGCCTGGGCTGGGATGGAATTGGGAAGCGGATTGGCTGGTGTACTAACGTCAACAAGTTTTATGGGTCCCATCATGACGAATTTTTTATTTCGAAACCGTCCATCCATTTTGCGAGCTAGTTGTAAGGCTTTAGCTGAAAAATAAGACAGATCTAAAGATAAACTGGACCACACTGCAAAAAGCAGTGGGAGATTAAATGTCTACCATTGAAACCCTTTTGGGGTTGTAGAAGTTTCGAATCAATAAGAAATTTGTTTTTCCTCTTCATCTAGATATTTTGACTTTATGAATAGATTAAATGGAAAATAAACGTTATAGTGGGCCCTGCGAATTTTTTAACGGTGAAAGTCATTATGCCGCTGCTATTTTTGGTGTGGCCCATTTGAGTATTGGATATGATTCATTTTTTGGATAATGCTCTAAAATGATCTCAAAATTTTGATGAACGGTGTGGATATAATAAATACATTATTGTAGGGCCCATGTAACTTTGATCTCCATTGAACCGTTCATACAACTTGGACCTCAAGGAGCGTCCACGCTCGTCTTCACACGACACGAGGTTCCTGCACTAGAAACTTATATGGGCACACCTTGACTTTTGTGAATAATAATATTTTAATTTTCTATAAAGTACTTCATATTTTATTTGAATTAAATAGAATAATTTTATTTTTATTTAAAAAAAAATAATTTGTTTATAATGTAAAATATTTCCAAACAAGAGGTAGGGGCAAATGTGTCAAATTAACATATTTCAGACATTTCAGATGTTTGTTAACAAACAGATTGTTTCAAATTCAGTACTAAATTTTCCGACTTCAGCCATAATTACCAAATTGATAATCGGATTCAATATCTAGCACAAGTTATCATGAATTGGAGGTGTCAATTATCAATTAAAATAAAATGAACTACTACTTAATCTAACAAGGAAGAGGAAAGCTCAAGGGGAAAGATTCATCACCAGAAAAGTCGTAGCGCGGTCCCCAGTCCAGGTTCCCGTGAGCGTCTTGCGACCCAATGTCACGCAAGTGGCTCCCTGGTTGTCATTTCCGGTTCAACAGCCTGCATTAGATAAGCGTTTCAAGGTGCCTAAACCATTGGAAGTGTGTGGGGCTTTGTAGGGCTTATTGTGATGGGGTTGGGCCTGCCTCAAGGTGACCAGGCCCACCAACTATTTGTTCTATAGAAGTGGCCCAACTTGAGATTAACTTGGGCCTGATTTGGCCCAGCTTGGCGGCCCCCAAGGTGGCCCGAAAGGAACTAGGCCTGGCTCCCATACATGAATAATTTGAACTGGGCCTAACTGGCCTAGTTTGCAAGGCCCAAACTGATTCAAGGGGAGGCCCACTGGCTAAACGAGGGCGGCCTACTATGGCCCAAGGTGTGGCCCACAGCTCTTTACGTGAGGCCCACCTGTTTGTTACAGCGTGCTGCCCACCTGTACATGTGCAGGGTGCGGCCCACCTGCATATGTGTAGGGTGCGGCCCACCCGCACATGTGCAGCGTGCAACCCACTTGCTGCAGCACTAAGGAAAGTTTCATCCAAGCTGGCCCGAATTGACACGGCCTGGATCATAGGCCCATAGGTCGCTTAGGATGGGCTGCCCGGACCCAACAGCGGTGACATCAGTACAGCCCCAAATTCGGCTGGGCTGGGCTCATCTTGGCCCAGCATTAGTCAACCTCACACGGCCCAAAAGATGGCTGGCTGGGCTGACTCGTTTTGACCCAGCAACAGCGGCATGTGCACAGAGAAAAAGAAACTGGGCTGGCCCAACAAGATACATAGCCTATAGCCAAGCGGTTTGGTTCGGCCCATTTCTGGCCTAATCTTGGTCCAGCAGCCCACTGAGCTGTGCTCAGGTGTGGCCCATGGTTGTGGCCCATTGAGTTTAGAACCTGGTCTGATAGAGCAGCACAGTTGCTGCTACGGGCTGCTGAACTCAGTGGCTTTACAGCACCGAGTTACACCGTTTGTCTGATAAAATAATCGAGCACCGAGGTGGTGCGGGTTCAAACCTTATGGAGGGCCCCTGGGTGATCGGACTGGGCCCGTTCGAAGGCTGATAATGGAACTCCCCGGGCCTGTACTGACCCAGCTCGATCCGAACTGGTCGGTTTGAGCTGGTGCAGTGCGGTCCGAGTTCGTCGCTCGAGCCTTCTCTCTCTTTCTCTCTCTCTCTCTCTCTCTCTCTCTCTCTCTCTCTCTCTCTCTCTCTCTCTCTCTCTCTCTCTCTCTCTCTCTTTCTCTCTCTCTCTCTCTTTTTTCTTTCCTAGCAGAGGTGCTGCTGGGCTGCACTGATTTGAGTCAGTCTGAACAGACCGGGTCGAGTCAGTGCTGCACCAAGTTCGCACTCGGTTGCTCTCTCTCTCTCTCTTCCTTCCTATTTCTTCTCCTATTTCCTCTCAGGCTATCTGGCGGAAATCCCGAGGGAGTAGGGCTCCTTTTTATAGACGATGAGCGTGCTCGAACGGCCCAGCCAAGGGTCGAGATCTGGTGGCCGAACTCACGCACACTCCCCCGATTTTCGGACGCATGGGGGGAATCCATCCTCATCGAGGCCCACTTTCCAGTGATCTGGATCAGTGGGTGGGGTCCACGCGATCGCGGTTGGTTCTCCCGTTTACGGAGAAGATGAGGTCACCTCCAATGGCGTTTTCGTATTGGTCCGCTAAAACGGCCATCCAATCCATCTGGATGGATCAGATGGGGCATGGTATTAGTGTGGGACCCATTTTCTCTTTGCAACTCGTCTGAGTGCAATATCCCGCGAGATATTCCGCCTCCAAAGCTTTTCTCGCGAGATGGGTGGCTCTGCTGAGAGAAACGTTGCAACCCTACAGCCAACGGTGGAGAGCACTCCACGTGGCCTGGTAGAGGGTTTGGATCGTGCCAGCGTACCCTTCCCGAAGTGGGAATGTCCCCCACTCCTTTCCCTGTTGCAGTCGGTTGCCTGCCTGCTTTTGGTAATGCAGGGAAGGCTCAAATTTCCGCTCGGAGGAACGGTTGGGATGGAGAGAGAGACGTCGACGCGGATTGCCAACTTGGCAGCCACACGTTTCCTATTTTGAGAGGAAGCCGTCGCGCGTATCTGTGAGGGCTCTAGCATGCGCGCATTTGCGCAGCATGGGGGTGAACGGATGACGTGGCCCTAGTCGTTCGGGGGCATGCTATTCGATTGACGGTTTGGATCAGGGGTCAGGCTATCAAGGTGGGCCTCTCAACCATCGGACAATCAGTCCATTTTGAATCTCTCGTGGGCGGGAAGGAAAATCTTCCTTTCTTTGGTTTTATCGGGTCATCGGGCTTTGACCCGAGGCCTTGGTTCGGTATGACGCGGGACCAGGCAAGCGGTGTACACATAACACCTAAAGTGGGGCCCACAGATGCATTGGAGAAATCTGACACGCCCATTATCTTCAACCGATTAAAATAGTCCACCTAGCCAACTATGAACGGCTGGGATTCACCGTTCTTACGTCGGCTAGAGGCCCATGGAACCTGTTTACCTTTCACAACAACAACTGTACAATATTTCTCAGTCGACCACACACCCTCTACAGCAAGGACCATACAATCAACCCCAAACAAACCACCTCATAACTGGGCCGGGTGGTAAAAGATCAGGCGGCGTTGATGGTGGCGGCAGAATTCCCGGCGGCTTTGGTGGTATGGCATCCGGCGGTTGCGGTGGCGATGGTAATGGGATTTCTGGATCAAGCGGCGACGGAATTGGTGGGCGAGGGATGTCTGGATCAGGCGGCGACGGAAATGGTGGGCGAGGAAAACCGGGTCCGGTATCCGGCGGCAATGGCACCTCAATGGTCTTATCGGGCGGTAACGGGTCTAGATCAGGAGATGTAGTGATTTTCGGCATTTCCACTGGAAACGATGGTTCGCCGGGGGTCGGTGCTGCTGTGAATTCTGGTGGATCAGATGAGTAAAGCATTACTAATGCATGGTGAGGATTGGAGATTGGGAAAGAGATGGAATTTGAGTTGTTGTAGGATTTCTTAACTTTTGTAATTGCGAAAGATGGGAAGGAGAGAAAAGGAGTCCTTGTAGGCATGGATTTCATAAGGAGGTTGGCGGACATTGTAAAGGAAGAAATCTCTTTCGTGCGAAGAGTATTATATGGGAGAGGAGACCCGTCGGATACGTGTCGGCCAGACGCTAACACGTGGGATTATAGAGAGAAGCCTCGTGGCAGATAGAAATTGACACGTGTTAACAGATGGCAGGCTCTGGGTACTGTGCATGCATTCGCCGAGTTGTATACGTTCAATATTTACAAGTCAATCTTAACCGTCCATTACAGATAGGTCAGAATGGTTAGACTATCCTAGCCTGTGATTGATGAACGTTTTTTTGTATACCTCATATGCCGACCAACCGATTAGTTATAAGTGGTCCATCGTATTGGACGATTAGTAATATTTTAAAAAACAATTCCTCTTATTTCTTATCTTATGAGTTCCAGCTCTTTGTAAGGTCAGGATCTTATGCAATCGGGAGGCAGCTTGGACGCGGTGGTAAGCGAGCCAGCTTGTGTCAAAGTCATTTTGGCCCCATCATAATGTATAATGTATGTGTTTTATCTACATTTCATTTATTTTTCCATCCCATCTTAGTGCCATGAGCTAAAAAGTTAGGTAGACTCAAAGCTCAAGAAAATGAGATTATGAAAAATAGTGGGGATTAAACACTTACTAATAAAATACAAAAGTCTTAAATCAAGTTTTTTTTTTTGTTAGCTGTGAGTATATCCTATAATGAGTTCACACTTTACTGCTAGCCACTCCCACCAGGGATTGATACCAAGACGTCAGTGTTGAGATAAAGTATCTTTCATTTAGTCTTCCACTTGAGCTATGGATGGGTGCAAGTCTTAAATCAAGTTGATATTTTTATTTCTATTTAGGTTAGATGACAAATAAACATCACATTAACCATTAGTAAGATTGGAATGGTGATCGCGTGTGGTGGATCTACTTCATTTTTTAACTCATGCCTTAAGATTAAATGGAAAAAATTAGATAAACAGCATACATAAAACGCATACATCATGATCGGCAACATAGCTTAGACAGTAACCAAACCTCGTCTTGGTAACTCGGCCTTGGTATCCTGCTCTGTCCCATCTTGATGTTTTATAGTCCAAAAGTCAGGATAGCCTCATCATTACCAAGGAGGTCCACGCAATTTTATTTTATTTTTAAAGAAGAAGGAAAAAAAAAAAATGGATGGCTGCACTAGTATCCATTGAAAAGTTTGGATTGAATTAAGAGAATCTTATACAATAGTATTTTATTAATATTACCTTCCGTAAATTTTCTCTAATTAACGTGATTTGGTTTAGAGAATGATTCTTCTTAAGATGACGAAAATGACCAGCAAAACTGAGCCTTTAACCTGGACGCAGATTGCAAGTGGTGCACTGTGGGCCCATTATAATAATAATAATAATAATAATAGTAATAATAATATATGTTTAATCCACGCCATCCATCCAATTTTTGTAAATCAATTTTAAGGCACAAGCTCAAAAATAAGGTAGATCTAAAAATCAGGTGGACCACACCGTAGGAAACAGTGGTGATGAATGACTACCATAAAAAAACTCTGTGATAACAAAACTTTTAAATCAAGCTTATATTTTGTTTTTACCTTCATCCAGGATTGGATGGCAAACAAATATTATGGTGGGCATTATGGTGAGGCATGGGAAGTTTTTAATGGTCATAATCTCAATTCTGTCTTCCTTACTGGATGAATTTTGTACGCAACCAAATGCAATTCCATCCCACCTAATTTCATTTAAGCTTACTTATCAGACAGGCCCTTGATTAATGGAGTGTTAAAATGAAGTTGATAGTTGAAATTTGAGGCCCAGAAACGGTCAGCAGTCACAAAGATACTAATTGGTGCCTCTTGGGGAGAGTCGAGATATGCTGGGTCATCTAGTGGATCTTATTCGGTGCTGGTCCATGTCTGGTAATCAAAATGATCCGACTGTTTCAATCAAAATGAATAATGGCCTTCAAATGGACCGTCAATCTGACACTGCAATTTCTTGTGAATATTCTAATGTGGGCCATCTACAAATATGATCATCTAATACGCTAAACCAGAACAGCATCTTAGCATAAGGTCCACCACCCTAAGACGATTTAGTTTGGGCCCCACTTACAAAGTTAAGTTGCATTGGGCCTGCACTACTTGTTGAGCCTTTAGGAAGACATAGGACCCATGTCTAACCCACCCAGCCCAAACTGTAACAAAGAGGGCATGCAGGAATCAGGTGGGGGTGGACCATCGCAGCTCATTTGCCACCCTGCCTGAATTTGGTGATGCTAGCATTGGCCCACGTTAGCCTGTTGGTTTTCATTCCAATTCTAATACGATAGGGCTTGGGGGACGCGAACCCATAGGTGAGGCGAGGGTCTTTAAGGCCCTATTGTTATCATGTTTAAAAGATTCAGGTGATTCATATATAAGGCTTTGGGAATGTCTTTCTAATTAAGTACACCTTTAGATTATTGTGTTGAATGTTCATTATTGATGAATAGATGAATTGTCAATTCCGCAAATACAGTTTTAACATACTCACCCAACTTTGAGTTAAGAGTCGTGACTCACCCAAGTTGTTGTAAATCGGCCCAACTTGGACAAACCAGGTGTTGCATGAGACTCAATTGGGTCTGTCCGAGTCGTAGTTGACTTGGAGCAGGGTTCATCCCGGTCTTAAAACCATCATTGTGATTTGAACCAGACATGCATGTTCTGCAATAAACAAGCTATTATAGTTAAAAGCGATGAATACAACCAATTATCATTAAGGATTATAAAAAAACAAGCAAGAGGTGAAATACTAGGTAGAGAAAGTGTATCTAATAAAAAAAATGATTTTTTTAATTGGTACATATTTTATTAAATTACCCATAAGAATCATGTTCTGATTTTTATTTGGAGAATATCCAAATAAACCAATCAGATCTGAATTTAGATCAGTTGAGTTACATTTGAAATATCTCAATACTCACTTCCTATTCCAAACACAACTTTTTAATTGGATGGATTTTGGGCCGCACAAAACTGAAGCTAGACTAAAATTCCTTCACTAATGACTTGTGATTGGTTGTCCAATAGGGAATCCTACATTAACTAAACAAGAGAAAATTTGTGATTGGTTGTCTAACAAGAAGTCCTACATTTATTAAATTAGAGATTAGAAACCAGACCAACTCAATTTAGATCCCAACCCATATATTAGTGGGTTGGGGCTAGATCTTCTTGATCTGTACCAGACCCAATCCCAACACAAACCATCTGATTTGCAGTGGAACTGGCATAAACCGGACCTATCTACTAGTAGCTTGGGTCTGGGGCTGAAATCCAGCCCCGGTTATTGGGAAGTCCTTGACCCATATGAAAAAACAAATAAAAATACAAAAACAGAAGTCAACGTTTTAATTCAATAAACAAATATTCATTAATAAAAGATCACAATCGTCAAATCAAACTATGACCTATCTATAGTGGCCCCCACAACGGATGATTTAATTTGAGTTAATGCGGGCCCCATGTGCACAATCAATGAGCATATGCACCATGAGGATTCGGATTGCGTAGTGTAACACACAGCACACTGGTTGGTGCAGGAAATGTGGGCCCCACAATAATGTATGTGTTTTATCCATGCCGTCTATTGGTTTTGAACCCTCAGTTTTCGACATGAATCAGATGCAAATATCAGGTGGACCACGCCACAAGGAACCATGCGCAGTGATTGAATGCCACCATTAAAGACTTCCTAGGGCTCACTGTAATGTTTATTTACCATCCAACCTATTGAATAGGTCGCGGAGACTTAGATGAAGGGAAAATACAAATATCAGTTTCATCCAAACTTTTGTATCCTTCAAGAAACTTTTAACAGAGGATTTCATTAACCACTGCTTTTTATAGTGTGGTCCACCTGCAATTTGGATTAGCCATATTTTTCAGTTCATGCCCTAAAATGAGCAGAGAAAATGGATGGACAGAGAGGATAAAACACATATATCATGGTGGGTCCCACAGAGCTTTTCCAGTAGCACACATATTCCAATAGTTCGCACAAAATTTCACCATTAATCAGTCGAATTGGTGCAAGATTTCGTGAAATTTCACGATATCTGGTGAGACCAAACGCACCCTTTATATAGCATGCCTAATGTGCATGTTTTCTACGAGATATCGTCTTAGCTGTAGCTTAGTAGCAGGTTTCATTAACCTTGTCTGCAAGGGTGTACAAAAAGCTAAGTCGACGCAGCTATAATGCGCCATTGGATGTATCGCTGCAAACGAGTGCCGACAGTAGCTCTTGTAATTTCGCGGAATCTAGAGCAATAGCCGTTGTTGGTATTTCCGCTAAAAAATATGAAATGACAGCTCCAGTAAAAGACATGAAATCCTTTTTTACATACCCCTGCTTGTCCAGAAATTTACAAAAACGCCACTGGATGTACCTGGACTAATTGGACTATCCTCACCATTCATCCGGAGGAAAGAAAATTTGAACAGTTGGTTGAGTTTTTCCTTAACCATCTGTTTACTTCCCTCATTGAATAGATAATCTTGTGGTTTTCTGCATCTAGCCCATCTAAGGTGGGGACTGTCTGATGATCGGCTTAGATCTCATACGCAATTGACACATGTAAAGAATCTATCCATTGATTGACAGGGTATGGCACTCTCCCACTGTAGGACCCAACGGAAACGGATTGGCTACTGACCCTGCCACTAGCCAATGGCTAGTGGTCCGTGCTCTGTGGGCCCCACCATAATGTATGTGTTTCATCCATGCCGTCCACCCATTCTTTAAGATCATTTTATGGTATGAACCCAAAATAAGGTTGATCTAAATCTCAAGTGGACCGCACAGTGTTGATTGAACGCCCACCATTAAAAACTTCTCTAGGGCACAAAAGTTTTGGATCAAGCTGATATATATTTTTCCCTTCATCCACATCTGTATAACCTAATCAACAGGTTATATGTCAAATAACCATTACAGTGGGCCTAGGAGGTTTTTAACGGTGGACACTCAATCACTACTGTTTTCCCATGATGTGGTCCACCTGAGATTTAAATCTACCTCAATTCTGGGTTCAAGTCCTAAAATTATCTTTCAAAATGGATGGACGGAGTGGATAAACACATACATCATGGTGGGGTCCACATAACACCAACCACTAGCAAAACGGCGTCCGGACCCAACAGACCAAAGGTCCCGGATCTACCACACCACTTCACGTGTACAGATCACGCTTGATAACTGACCTGGATGTAAGCTTAACCAAATTGCAACTACCCAAATGATAATTTTCTCCATGATCGCTACCTTTCAATCAGTGGGCCCCATTGCGGATAAAGGTACAAAGTCCACTGATCGTACGATCACGATCATCACACGGTGGCTTGCAAGATGGCTGTTAGGGAAACGGATTGGCTACTCCCATTGACATTCGGTGGTCTATGGGCCCCACCGTGATGTATGTGTTTCATCCATGCCGTCCATCTATTTTTATAGATCATTTTATGATTTTACAAAAAAAAATGAGATATATCCCAATCTCAAGTGGACCACATTACAGGAAACATTGTTGAATGAAGTCGACCATTAAAAACTTTTTGGGGGCCATAAAAGTATTGGATCAAGCTGATCTTTGTTTTTTCCCTTCATCTGGGTCTTTATGACCTAATCAACAGATTGGATGTCAGACAAACAGTACAGTGGGCCTTAGGAGGATTTAAATGATGGATATCCAATCACTATTGTTTTCCTGTGGTGTGGTCCACATAGGATTTATACCCCCTTATTTTATAATGAAGCCCTAAAATGATCTTTAAAAATGGATGAACGGAATGGATGAAACACATACATCATGGTGGGGCCCACAGACCACCGAACACCAGCCACTGGGCTGGTGTCAGGGGCAGTAGCCAATCCGTTCCCGGCTGTTAGAATAAAAAGATCAACGGTGCACATTCAAAATTACATGGCACTTTATTTTAATATATCACTAAAAATCACCCGCATATCGTCACGTCCAATACTACAAAAGAAACGCCATCTCCAAAGCAATTACAATTCATTCACCTCTTATATAAACACCACCAAATTCCTCATTTCAAACCTCATCTCATCTCATCTCTCTCTATACATGCATAGCCATAAAACAGAAAAAAACACACATACATAGATCAGAGAAGAAGAGAAAGAGAGGGTGCAATTCCTCTCATCTTCTCCCTTCTTTACCTTCTTCTTCTTCTTTCGTAATTCTCCAGTATCAGACAGCAGAAATGTCGAATTTCACAAATTTCACACTTCCCAAGAACCTCGCTCCAAACGAAGCGAGCCCCGAATGGATGAACAAAGCCGACAATGCCTGGCAACTGACGGCAGCAACCATGGTCGGGCTCCAGAGCGTGCCAGGCCTCGTAATCCTCTACGGTAGCATCGTAAAAAAGAAATGGGCTGTGAATTCAGCTTTCATGGCTCTTTACGCTTTCGCAGCCGTTCTTGTTTGTTGGGTTGGATGGGGTTATCGAATGTCGTTTGGCGAAGAGCTCGTTTTCTTTTGGGGAAAACCCGGTGTTGCATTAGACCAGAAATACCTCCTCTCCCCAGCATTCGCGGGCATGTTTCCAAACGCTACGATGATTTTCTTCCAGTTCGTGTTCGCTGGAATTACTTTGATTCTCATCGCGGGTGCTCTTCTTGGGAGGATGAATTTCCATGCATGGATTTTGTTCGTGCCGCTTTGGCTTACGTTCTCTTACACCATTGGTGCTTATAGCGTATGGAGTCCGACTGGATGGTTGTTCAAGGCCGGAGTAATTGATTATTGCGGCGGATACGTCATTCACCTCTCGTCGGGTGTTGCCGGATTCACCGCAGCTTTTTGGGTAAGGATATCATACACTAGTGTTTTAATCCTCGCCATAGATGAATGTAGAATGTTGAAGAATTTTCTCAATGGACTGCATTCAACTACAAAAATCAAAGGTCAGGATCATTATCAAAGTGTGATTATTGGGTGGTGAAATTGGGCCCCACCATGATGTACGTGTTTTATCCATGCCGTCCATACATGTTGCCAGTTCATGTTAGGGCATGAGAGAAAAAATGAGGTAGATTTAAATCTTAAGTGGACCACCACATGGGGAAACTGTGGGGATTGAATGCCTACCGTTGAAAAGTTCTTGGAGACACATAAGTTTTGGATCAAGATCATATTTTTGTTTTCCCTTCATCCAGGTTTATGTGATTGTATGAATAGGTTGGATAGAAAATATACATTTCGGTGGACCACCAAGATGTTTTCAATTGTAAGCATTCAATCCTCACTATTTCCTGTGGTGTGGTCGACTTGAATTTTATATCTGTCTCATTTTTTGGTACTTGCCCTAAAATGAGCTACAAAAATGAATGGACGGTGTGGATTAAAAAAAATACATCATGGGGCCACGGAGCTTTTCCACTACGCCGGTAGGGTTTCTCGATTAGTAAGACACGTGTCAAATCAGTAGATGAGGCCCACAGGTAGGGTTTCTGGAGTAGTAAGACAGGAAGAAGGAAATCATCAGTGAGACTTTGGAATTTCAGTCCTGTAATATTGCCACTTTTAAATAATGTACAGGTGGGACCCAGGGCAACAAAAGACAGGGAGAGATTTCCACCAAACAACATTCTCCTGATGCTCGCCGGCGCAGGCCTGCTTTGGATGGGTTGGACGGGGTTCAACGGTGGAGGTCCTTATGCGGCCAACGTTGACGCATCTCTGGCCGTCCTTAATACTCACGTCTGTGCGGCCACCAGCTTACTCGTTTGGCTCTTTCTCGACATCCTCTTCTTTGGAAAGCCTTCCGTCATTGGTGCCGTACAAGGCATGATCACCGGCTTGGTTTGCATTACACCTGCTGCGGGTACTTCAATCAAACCACCTTTTCCTAATTTTCTAAATAAAACGCATGACTCGTGCTACACCGGGTCGAGTCGGCCCAGGGGTCAACCCGTTCCACCCGCTTAGAGCTGGCTTTGGGCATTGCTAAATGGGTATTGATTTGGGTCAGGCCCAAAAATGAGGCCCATTTAAGTAAATGGGCTGAATTCATATATATTTCAAAAACCCTGAAACTCGACTCGACGCGATATCTAGCCGGGTCGGGGCGACTCGAAACTCCACCTAGTTTTTGAATGACTTAATGAGGTGGGTATTAATATATATATTTACAGTATATTAAAATATATAAAATGGAAGAAGTTAGCGGTGATTTCATGTATGGTCAGCTATCATGATACATTGGTCCTCCTAAGGAGAATTTTCTGTTCAAATCTCCCCTCCACCACTTTAATCTTTTATTTCAAAGTGGTTGAATGGGCTAGTTAATTACTCCGCTGAGTCAGTGAGGTGGTCACATCGAGTCGACTCAGCGACGGTCTCTAAAACTCAGCCTAGCCAAGCTCGAAATCCAGTTTCTCCGTTACTTCGCTTGAAATCTCTCCGAGTTGATTTGTTTCATTGTAATACATTCTATTTAGTTATAACAAATCTAACTATTTCAAATTCTTATTAGCGGTCCTAATATTTTCAATTTATAATAATTAAAATATTGAACCGAGTTAACTCAAGTCAACCTAACTCAGCTAAACATCAAATCAAGTCATTTTACCCACACATCTGTGGCGTAACCCATGATATAGAGCGGGTCGGGTATAATTTCATGGCCAAAATGGACCAGAAAAGGCCCGATCGGAGGTGGAAGTGATCGGGACTATCAGAACCTTAAAATGGGCATATCTCGCAAATCAGAATGAGTTATCCGATGTGCCATAAATGATTTTGGGTAGAATGAGCTACTTTAGCCACCGAACCCGGCTAGGTTGGGTTGCACACACCAAATTTGTAAGGTTTCATACGATCAACGGTCGAATTTCTGTTTTATTTTAATTTTTACTACTTATAGTAAGTTTTACTTTGATTATAACTCTTCATCCGTTAGGCTTTAGGAGTTGCGTCCAACATGAACAGTACTTAGAATAATTAGGAGAATAACATGGTTGAGCCAAATAGGCCACTTACTATTTTTTGCCCAAAACCATGAGATCTAGTGGAAATCACGATGTCTATAAATAGTAAGTTTACCATTTATAGGAAGTCACGATTTCTAGGAGTTTATATTATTATTTAAGTTGTAAGCTTATTTTTCATCAATCAATCAATTTATTATGAATTTCTAGAAATTATTTTATTTTTCTTATTTTCCTCGTGAATTCAAAGTATCTCTGTGAGGAGTTCAAAGAAGTTTAGTAGATTCAAAATAGTTATCCCTGAGGAAGATAGTGCTCAACCTCAACACATCCTCTCCTACGTCAACCCAACATGAAAGATTAAAATAAAAGATCATTCTTCTCCATAGGTTACTATGAGGCTAGGCAAGCCTTGTACCAAAGCCACCATATAAACTGCCGCATTTTGGCTTATTTTAGCTAATTTACATATTTTAAATCTTTATATCTATTTTAGATATTTTTACATTCAATTATTAAATTAGTACGACTCAAGTGAAGCAAAAAAAAAGGTGTATTCAGTCTCTGGAGGTGGGAGGTACAAAAAAAAATAAAAATGGACAACCTAAATGATGTTTTTCTAGCCATCCCTAAGCTGCATGCACCATGGTCTGCCTTAGGATTTTTCATACAGCCTGTTTTTGGGGCCAGGATAGAACTGGCAACATTATGGAAAGCTCAGGTCTAGCACATCCGTGTAATGTTGTGCAGAATTTTCTATAACACATCCTCATGTGTTGTTATTTTAGGTCGAAACAGAAGCTGGATTTGGGGACATGTTGCATCCATTTAAACCATCTTTCTTTCTTTCTTTCTTTCTTTTATTTATTTATTTAAATGGCCTCACCATGGAATTAGAATATTTCAACCCTTTGATTTCCATCGAACAAGCCTGCTCCACGAGAACACAAATACAAAGACAGTTTTGAGTATCACCCAAAGGCGTGAAAAATAATATTAATACGTAGGGATCTATTGTAGCAAATCTCTTGTAACTGTGGATGTGGATGACTGTTAAAAAACCATGACAATGAGTACCAGCCACCCATTGTTGAAGTTTAGAGGACCAATTCTCCATTACTAGAAACTTCATTTTCAATGAACTTATTAACATGTGCCCAAGATATGCTGGAGATGGAAAGTGTGCCTACCTTTGTTGACTTTCTGATAGCCAGGTGATCAAGTGGGACACACTAAAGATTCTGTAGTGAAATTTCCATGTGGATGATTTCACACCGGATCGTTTCTCTTTTCTACAAGAAAAATTAGGTTTTTTTCCTTAGCTCTAAAAGGTGGCAGATAAAGGTCCCAAATCAACAAGGTTCATGTACCTAACTTCAATTCATTGGGATAAGGCTTAGATAATGATGCCTTATCCCAACTGATTGGATTCGGTTATATGAATTTTTTTCCATTCTAGTTAAAGGGCCACAATTACTTCTGTTAGACCATAGTTCAAGTTTTTTTTAGGGTGTGTTTGATTTTTCAACGGCTGTGTAAATACCCTTGAAATGGGTAATTATTACCATTTCACCCGTTTGAAAATCATTCGAAAATCCATTTTACTTTTTAGCTCAGAAATTGGTTCAAAAGAATTATTTTAAATTTGTGGACCTCAAGGTGATGTATATGATAAATCCATTTCGTACAGCCATTTTAACACAATATTTTAAAGCATGAGCCAAAAAATGAGGTAGATTGAACACTTAAATGGCGCACACAAAAAGAAATAGTGGGCCTGAGAGGTTTTTAATAGTAAGTGTTCGATTTCCTTTTTCTAGTGGCATGGTCCACTTGAGCTTTCGATATGCCTCATTTTTTTGCTTATGCCATAAATTCATCAGGCATAATAGATTAACAGTGTGGATAAGCGATATGCATCACGGTGGGAGCCATAAATATGTCGTGGCATTCTCGATTTATGTGTAAAAATGGGTGTAGTCAAATCAAACATCTAAAAAAGTGAGGTAAATATTGGGGAAATAATTATTACTTTAAAGCCTTTAACTTATATCAACTCACTCCTAACCAGCGCAGTTCTTGATTTCTGTTGCACATGAATAAACTATCTCTAACATAGTTCATGATCATGATTATAATCATGGTAATCATTTGTAACGGCTAATGTCTCCATCAGGAAAGTTATGCCCTCCTGGATCATACAAACAATAGCTGAGATGGGCTACAATGATTTTGGGCATTGAGCCTTGTTCGAATACGATAGCATATGTTTGTTTCGAAAATTAAAATAGCCCTAGATTCTAAAAATACCTATGAACAGGTGTGGTGCAATGTTGGGCAGCCATTATTATGGGGATGCTCTCAGGAAGCATCCCTTGGTACACAATGATGGTCATCCACAAGAAAGTCAATCTTCTAAAACAAGTTGACGACACGATGGCCGTCTTTCACACGCATGCTATCGCGGGGAGCTTAGGAGGTATCCTTTCGGGCCTATTTGCCGAGCCCCGCCTTAACCGTCTCTTCTACGGCAACGACCTAAAATACATTGGTCTTTTATATGGGCTCAAGATGGGCCGGACCAACGCAGGGCTCCATCAACTAGGCATCCAAGTTGGAGGGATTTTATTCATAATTGTCCTCAATATTGGTGTTACTAGCTTGATATGCTTGCTTATAAGGCTTGTCGTTCCACTTCGATTGAGTGATGAGGACATGCAAGCTGGGGATGATGCAATCCATGGAGAGGAGGCTTATGCATTGTGGGGCGACGGAGAGAAGTTTGAGAACTCAAAGCATATTTCAGTTTACGACGTCGAGGATTTTCCATCGGTGAATCCCAAAAGAGGAGGTGCTGTTGAGATGACATGAGGGATTCTTGTTTGAAGGCATGGTTTTGGTTTTTGTTTCATGGGTTTTAAATGTTTCTAGTTTCGCTTGTTCTTGGAGTATGGGGGAATTTGTTAGGTCTAGTTTAGAAGAAAAGATGCTTGTTTTATCGTATGCTGCTATGAGAACTGAAATATGCTTAATTTGTATTTCTTGTCATTAGCAATAATGAAATTCTAGTGGTGTGAAAATGAAATCAAAGCCAAGTGCAACACATCTCATAAATTGATATCAAAGAAGCATAATTTCAAAAAAAAAAGAACTATGCCTGATTGGATTGGTGCAAAGAAAAATGAGGATATGAAAAACCAAACATCACATTTGAGGAAAAGGAAATGTGTGGAAAAGAAATTATGATAATTTACCTTGCTTTAGCACACAATAATTCTTGAGGGAAAAAAATAGTAGAAATGGAAATTGGTTTTCACACCCAACTATGTATGCAGGGAAAAGGTTATCACATGTGGAAATCAATTTCATTTCCATTGTTTTCCACCAATCCAAACAGGCCTAATTCTCCTTCTATATTTATCGACCTTTCATCATGTGGGACCACTCACCAGTAGGGGAATTGCATCCAACTATAGTAGAATGGTCTGTGCATCCTAAACCATAAATGTGGATTGGCCCATCATTGATTTTCTCAATCCATATTTTACACTCACATCTTGGCTACCCATTTTAAGCGACTGACCGTTCATACTCATAAACATTCATAATAACGAAGCAACTCATATAATGATACCGTGCAGATGCCAAGGCCCAAAATGCATGAGGACCCTTTTCTTAATGTAAGGTGTCCGACGTGTTTTTTTCTTTCTTTTTTTTTTTTTTTTTTGGAGGGAGAGAGGCGGATCGGAGCGATTGAGCATATATTAGATGAAGCTTTCAAAGTACACCTAGCTAGGGGAGAGAACAAACCTCCACCTCTCAAATGGACTATAGATGGATAGAAAGGAGAGACAGAAATCCTCCCTGTGCTATTTTAGAAAAAAAAAAAAAAAAACAAAGGCCTCAATGCATGATGAATGTCATATCTCCTTTTTTGCTTAATCACTAATCACTTTTTTTATTGGGCGACTGATGTTTGGCCCACAAGTTTGACAAAAGTTACAGCTTGAAGAAATCATTCAACAAGTCATGTATGCTTCTTAATCATGTCAAATCCTCAAAAATCATATGGTGTGGCCCAGCTGAGTTTTGGAGAAGCCTGATTTCTGGGATGTCGACCATTTGATTGGATGGCATATAAAATTTTGAATGCTGACGTACAATCTAGAAGGTTTGTAATTGTGCGCATCCCCATCCCAATTCCCTGTGGTGTGGCCCACCTGAGTTTTCGATCAGCCTAGTTTTTGCTACCAAGGAAAACATGAGGCGCTCATGTCATCACGGGTGTCATGTAGACATCACGACGGGCCCCAGATAATGTGTTGTAGTTTATGCTTAACCAACCTAGTTTTGTAATGGATATGGTGTCAAGGAGAAAAACTTGCCATTATTAATGAAATCTTCTGCCCTGGTACATCTAGTACAGGAAAGGGGTTGTAGAGGCCATTGTTTTGGGACTACCCATTTGATGCTTGGTTATATATATAGAATCTCTGCAGGAACTTCCTAATGTCCTTCAATCGTTGCCAATAATATTGCTATTCTGGCTAATTTTGGTCGAACGGAACCTATTTAAGTTCGACCGAACAAGCCGTTATAGATCCGCTGAAGCCTTTTTCTTATAAAATGAGCACTCGGACCTTGGCAAAATAGATAAGTTTTATATAGTTTTGAAGCCTCTAAACTCCTATACAACACATTTAGGCTCCAATCCATTAAGTTCATGTGATCTTCCTTTATGTCTCATCACTCTATAATAGCATTCCAAGCTCACCTTGAAGATGTATATATTCTTTTATATTCTCCAAAGGTTAGACTCCAATCCTATAGGCAAATCTCTTGTTTATCATCTTATAGAATACTCATCTAGGTAAATCCTCAAAATGGAACCAACTATCCTATTAGTTGTATGAGATTCAATCAACCTACTCTCTCAACACCTTGGCATCATCATAGGTATATCAATTGTAAGATAGTTGTCTTAGAGCTAAAAAAGAACCATCTTAAAGATTGGGAGAGCTGAAGAGAAGTTGATTCAAGTGTGAAGAAGCATCTCAGTAAACACATTGTCAACGAAACTCATCTAACTGGTAAGAGTTTAATTTGAGAGCCCATTATATACTCAATTCTTGTGTATATTTAAGTACAAAGTTTGAAACCCAAACTTAAAATTAGGTCTCTATATGAGCCTCCGACAGGAGTGCACGTAGTCTCTGTGTGAGCCACTAACATAAGTGTGTACGTGTAAGTCTCCGTGTGAGCTACCGACATGGGTATGTATATATGTAGATTATTGGTGAGCCTATAGAAAACCTTTGTAAATATTTGTATGAGCAGATTAGTGGTGAACTTATATAAAACTATTGTAAATGTTAATGGTGGACTTATAGAAAACCATTCAATTATTGAAATCCGAAAAACTCAAGTTTTGAGTTCATCATCCGGGAGTGGAGTAGGGATTTATCTGAACCACTACATATCCTTGTGTTTGCAATTGTTAATTGTGTATGCAATTCTATTATATTTGTATTGTGATTTATTTATTTCGTATAGATGCATAACTAAATTGTATGCTAGGTGTCTAATGCATTGCACATACTAGATATAGCTATCTCACACCTATAGATTACTTGACACATATAATTGTATTTTTTTAGTCTATAATCTTGGACTCATTTAGCCCTGTAGCATAAATTGAATTAATCGATAAATAATTTTAAATGGTCTTATTCACCCCACTCCTCTCCCCCCATTGGACTTAGTCATAATTTTAAGATCCGTCAGCTTCTGCATCATGGTATTCGTATCAGATAACCGTGTAATTTCAAGGAGAACCACACCCAAGACAATAATTAAGAGTGGATGCCCATCCATTGAAACCTTCCTAATTGTATATAGGCCTGGTGAGATGTGATTTAGACATCTAGCATATCCAATTATCCATTGCATGTGTTCTACTTAAATGAAGGTTCACATCAAATTTTAGGCCATTTCAAAACTAAGTAAGCCCCACCAAATGATTTATGTTTTAGGCAGTTCCAAATGGTGTGGCACACCTGAGTTCCAGATGCGTCTGATTTTTGACACATCCCATAACCTAGAGGATCTACCATATGAACGTTGTAGATGTCCATCACCCATCACGGTAGACCCATAGAGCTTGACTTGCCATGAGGTCGAGCTATATGGGCTCCAATGTGTTGGATGACAGACATCCATCCCATTAATTAGATGCACCCTTCTATGGTGAGTCATGGGCCTAAAAATCAGGCCAATCCAAGACTTACATGGGCCACCATAGACAATAGTTGAGAGAGGATGCTCACCCATTAAAACCTTCTTAACTATATATAACTAGACTGGACACTGAGTCAAGCTTGGCACAACACGACTCGGCTTGGCCAGCAATCAACCCCAGCTCAAATTCGACTCAGTCCTCGAGCCTGACTATCCAACTCGACCCAGTTTCGTCAGTAGCTCAAGCCAAGTTCGAATTTGTGCTTTGAATCTGAGCTCGAGTTTGTGCTCTCGATATTTAAATATATCAATATTTACAAAATATTTGACATTGAGCAAGGTTGCCATGGACAACACTAGGTCGGTCTCCCCAAATACCTAGACAAAGAAATACAAAGAAAGAGGAGTATACCAGATAGGCTCGGAGGTAGTGACTGTTAAATGGGCAAGGATGACTGACGAGCTTGGGTCGGGAACCAGAGGGTTCTTGGGCAGAGAGAAAGGGGAGGGCAAACGACGCTTGGGCAAAGAGAGAAAGGGGGTCTCAGATGGGGGGTGGATTTTAGGGTTTTGGTTTAGGGGTTCGGCTGTTAGAGCGTGATCAGTTGTTTTTTATTTATTTATTTGGAGGGGGGGACCACAACTCGGTTGACCGAGTCGAGCTCGGTCCGACTTGGACTTGGCTCGATTTTTTTTAGCTCTCAAAAATTACCTCAACTTGGCCTAAACCCAATTTCAAGCCAAGCCAACCTAAACCGAGTCGGGTTCAAGCTCAAATTCAACTCAATTTTTTTTTAGCTCCCAAAAATTAGCTCGACTTGACCCAAACCCAATTTCGAGCCAAGTCGAGCTTTTCCGAGCCAAGTTGAGCAAGTTAATCAAGCTGACTCGGTTTGTATCCAACTCTATATATAAGGTCCAATGAGATATGGTTTAGACATCTAGGCCATCCATTATGTGTGTCCCACTTGAACAAGGAGTCACACGAAATTTAAAGTCATTTCAAACTCAAGTGAGCTCCACCAGGTACTTTTAGATATTTTAGGCATGATTTTCCATATCCATCATACATCACAATCGAACTCACAAATCTTAGACTTCATGGGAAGCTCCCATGAGGTCCACCTATATATATATTTGAAAGAAAGAGAATATGCCCTAGTTGTTCTTATTCATCCAACTAGTTGACACATGGGGACCGCCATGGTGTTTGTATGGCATCTTACCTATTGGGTAAGGTAGCTCCTAGCATAAAAATGAGATGCCTCGAAAAATGAAGTCTATCTAATCGGAGTGGTTGTTTTATTATTTTCCACCATGTGTTCCATTAATAATTATATCAAACTTATTATAGGGTATCTTATTTTCGCAGTAGAACAACCTTATTATATTGGTAAGATGTTATACAAATACTATGATAAGCCCCACATGCCAGTTGGTTGGACATACAATTCAATGGGGTGTCCTACTTTCTCTGTGGGGCAACCTCATTGAAGGGTGAGATGTAATACCAGTGGGCCTACAAGCCAGCTAGTTAGACTAACCTGTTGTATGTGAGCATCTGTATATAGTTTGAAAAGATCTATTAAATTGCTGAAGATGGTCTTAACCACCATCTGAATTTTCTCGTTGAACTTGGACCACTCATCATTTTTTTCGTTTAACTGTCCATTCAGTGGCCACTTATTGGACATTTAATTACTATCTGACAAGAAGGGATTTTATCTTAGGTATGTCCCCCATGATTTGGACAGTCTGGATTGACGTGGATGCCACGTGCGCAGTGGATGATTCGACTCGGACCCTCATCGCATCTGGGTAGTGAAATACAGCGAAGGGATGCGATAGAGAATGAAAATGACATGTGGCCTTCCACTTTGTAGTGCCAGCGACAGGAAAGTGCAGCGTTCATACCTGATACGGAAGCAGATTGCCTAGTATCGAATTGAGTAAACTCTGTGGGGCCCACCTTGATCTGTGTATTTTATCCACACCATCCATCCATTTTACCAGCTCATTTAGGTGGATCACACCATAGGAAACAGTTTAAATTGAATGATTAACCGTTGAAAACACGTTGGGAGTCACAGAAGTTTTGGATTCAAGCTAATATTTATGTTTTCCCTTCATCCATGTCTTTGTGACCTTGTGAACAGGTGGATTAGAAATAAATATTACTTTGGGTATTAAGAAGGTTTCTACGGTGGACATCATTATTCGTTTCCTTCTGTGTGGTCCACTTGAGATTTGGATGATATGCTTCAATTTTTATCTCATTCCCTAAAATGATCTTGAAAAATGGATGGACAGCTTGGATAAGAGTCCTTCATCCATGGTTGGCCCCACACGGTTTACCCAGTAAACTATAAGTACTCAGTACGCAATTCGCTTCTTTTTCTCTATTTTTTGGGGTTAGCTTGTTAGTACACACCCATGCCTGTACACATACTCCATTGGGAGCCACCCCCACTAGGGATCGATACCAAGACCTCAAATCGCTTCTACTTGATACAATGGGTTCAGGACCTCCTGGTACTTAGCCAGAGGAATGCTTATGCGCGCGTCGCATCAACGAAGATCTGTGAGGCTCACTCCTTCATTATACAATGGCCAACCAAATGAACAGTTTCTCAAACACCATAGGCTAAGATGAGCAAATAAACCGATCCAGCTATTTGACCGCGAGTTTTCTGTTTGAATGTTGATGGTTGCTTCACAGGACTTTTTGGATTCAAGTTGTGCCCAAAAATACTATTAAATTTAGTTGTATTGGGCACAAAGCCATTAAATAATATTTACTATATAATGATGGATAATGACACATGTTACATTTATAATACATATACACATTAGCAAATATACTACATTTTTTATGCCCATGATGATAGGATTTCTCAAAACCATGCTGGATATGCTAAAGAAAATCAACAATCACCCAAACTAACTAACCTCGTGGCCTACACGGCGGTTGGATTGGTCTGATTTTTCATTGTCCAACTTTCATAGCCAGGTGACCTTATTTAATTTTGTATATACAACATGGTGGGCTCCAATTACAAGTTTAAAGAATAAGCATATTCTAAAAACTGAATGGACCTCTCACATTTTGAACAGGAAACAAATAATTTTCTTCTCATTCATCTCTCTCTCAACCCAACAAACCTGATCCAATTTTCAATTTGAGTTTTAGATTAGCCTATTTTTGAGCTCTAACGAGTACACGAGGAGCTCACATGATGGTAGAAGCTGTTTCATACATAACCCAAAATCAGGCCACTTCAAAATTCATGTGGCCTTCAAATGGGAATGGAAAGCTTAGCAATAAAATATTTAAGATTGTATTAGTCTAACTTGTTTGAATATTGTGTGATCTTGTTATCATACTTTATGTGATCTTGTTACCATACATGTGCCAGAATATTACAATAATATTCTTTGGCATATTATGATATTATTCTTTGTATTTATTGTCCTTCTATAATTGTTTGGCCTCATTTACATATAAATAGGCCCTCTTTGTATAGTTTATACACACATTGAAATATAGAATTTCTATGACAATATCTCTCTCTCTTTCTCTTTATTTCTTCATGGTATCAAAGCCACATTCTTGTGGCCTACAATTTTTTTTTCCTTCGGCGAATTTTCGGTGCTCTCTCTTTGTGAAGGTAACGGTTATTTGGAGTTCTTTTCCACCTTTTTTTGCAGTCCGATCTGGAACTTTACGTCTAGAAACATATTCGCAAAGTACGGAACTTTCCTCCCGTAAAAGATCTCCGCCTATCTCCTCCCTCTTCATCTGCCAGCTTACGCCACCTTCAGTATGTCTCCATCTGCCTCGAGTCTTAATTCAATTGTTCATCCTATTGATCTTATATTGGATGGATCCAATTATAGTCTGCGGGCTTAGAATATGGAAGTCTTTTTAAAAGGAAGTCGATTATGGCGTTATGTGACTAGAGTAGTCCCTCAACCTACGTCGAGAAACGGTGAGAAAGACGATGCCTTTGTATCTCATTAGGAAGAGTGGGAAAGTATTCACTACAAAATTCTGTCTTGGTTCATTAACACTTTCGTTCCATCCATCAATAGTCTTCTTCCACGACTTGGGAATGCTAAAGTTGCTTGGGACCTTCTAGCAAAAAGATACAACTGCACCTATAATGCTTCATTGGAGTTTCAACTGGAAGCTAAACTCTATCAGATGCGTCAAGACCGAGGTCAGTCTATTGCTGATTTTTATTCTCAAACTAATCATCTTTGGAAACAATTTATCTGCCGCAGACCCTAAGTTGGAATATTCTAAAGACATTCAAACATTTGCCACTTGGCTTGATCGACGAAAGTTTATCCATTTTATGATGGCTCTTCAAGATGATTTCGAATGTACTCGAGCTTCTCTTCTTCACCGTCAACCACTTCTAACATTAGATGCTGCAATTGCTGAACTCATATCTGAAGAAACTCGACGTTCCAATATGAGGATGCAATCTTCTAACATGGTTATGGCCACTGCTTCTCATGGTGCTTCTCAGTCTTCTACTGGACGTTCTTTTGCTCAATCCACCTCCAAGCCTGGTTTTTGCAAGTGATGTGAATGAACTGGTCATACCATCGATGAATGCCACAAGTTCCAGTATTCTAAGCAGAAAAGAGCTTCCCAACAGACAGCTGCGGTCGCTTCATCTGATCCTCTTGTACTCGAGACTCCACTTCAGTCCACTTCTCTTACTGCAGCTGACGTGAAGGATTTAATTCACCAGGTTTTGTCCCAATCCTCAATTGCCATATCCATCACCCCAGGTAAATCTCAATGGTTTATAAACTCTACCTGTTGTAATCACATGACATCTTATTCCACCATCTTCTCCCATAAAACTACTCTCTCTCCCAATCGTGTCATATACACTGTCGATGGTTTCCATATGTCTGTTAGTCATATAGGGTCTATTTCTACCCCTAATTTATCTGTTGGTGATACTTACCTTGTTCCTCAGTTATCTTTAAACCTTCTTTTTGTTGGACAACTATGTGAGTTAGGTCTTAAACTGAAATTCTCTAACAAGGGTATTGATGTACAGGATTTACAGACGGGTCGACTACTTGGGACTGGCCGTAAAGTTGGACATCTTTTCGAGCTCTCATATCTGTAGCTTCATTCTTCAACAACCACTTCCATGGTTGTTGTCACCGTCACTTCCAGTTTATGGCACTCCCGATTGGGTATGTCTCGCTTTCATATATCCAGTTCTTGGCCTCTCAAGGTCATTTAGGATCAGTTAATTTTTAGTCATTTGATTGTGCTTCATGTCGTCTTGGAAAACAGACACATTTATCATTTAATAAAAGTGAATCTTTTTCTTCTGCACCCTTTGACTTAGTCCATTCCGATATTTGGGGTCCCGCCCCGATTCCAACTGAGGGGGGATCTCGATATTTTGTTATCTTTGTAGATGATTACAATCATTATACTTGGATTTATCTTTTACGACATCGGTCTGAACTCACAAATATTTATCAAAATTTTCACAAAATGGTACATATTCAATTTTCTTGTACCATTAAAAATTTTCGTCAGATAATGCTATAGAATACAAAGATAAATCTTTTCTTGTCCTTTTACAAAAAAATGGAATAGTCTCTCATCATTCTTGTCCCTACACCTCTCAACAGAATAGTCGAGCAGAACGTAAACATTACCATATTCTAGATACGGTAAGAGCACTTCTCGTTTCTGCTTCTCTTCCAGAACGCTTTTGGGGTGAAGCTGCTTTCACTGTTGTTTACACTATCAATCGTGTTCCCTCACCTACCATCCACAATAAAACTCCTTTTAAGCTTCTCCATGGTATAGTCCCTAACTATTCCTTGCTTCAAGTTTTTGATTGTGTCTGTTTTGTCACTCTTCCTACACATGAATGCACCAAACTTGAACCACGATCCAGACGTTGTTGCCTTCTTGGTTATGGTCTCACTCAGAAAGGTTATCCAATGATCCCATAGCCAAACATCTTCGTATTTCTCGTCATGTGGAGTTTCGGGAACATAAGATGTTTGCGAGTCTTTCTCCTTTTCCACAGTCCTCTTCCGGTTATGCTCCTATTTTTACTGATCCATCTATTGCTCTAGTACCTGACTCCTCTGCAGAGACGTTAAGTTCCTCAGACGGATCCAACTGACACGTCTGGTGATCCTCCTGCTACATCAACTGCCCCTGAGTCTGTCCAAGTACCTGCACTTCGTCACTCCACTATAGTAAGAGTCCCTCCTTTATCATTGTTTTTATGCTCTTGCTACTCTTCACAAACCTCACACTTATTGTGAGACTAGTACTGACCCTCTTTGACAGAAAGTTATGCCTGATGAACTAGATGCTCTTACCAAAACTCATACTTGGGACCTGGTGGGTTTGCCTTCCGGAAAGTTTGCAGTTGGATGTAAGTGGGTTTACAAAATCAAGACTCGGGCAGATGGATCAGTGGAACGATACAAAGCTCGCCTTGTTGCGAAGGGTTTCTCTCAGGAGTATGGTATTGACTATGAGGAGACTTTTGCTCCTGTTGCTCGACTTACCTCTGTTAGATCTTTGCTTGCAGTAGTTGTTGTGCGTCATTGGCAACTTTTTTAAATGGATGTCAAAAATGCCTTCTTGAATGGTGATCTTGCTGAGGAAGTTTATATGTATCCACCACCTTGTTATGACCATCCTCCTCATAAAGTATATCGTCTTCGTCGTGCTCTTTATGGTCTCAAACAGTCCCCTCGAGCCTGATTTGCCAAATTTAGTTCTGTTGTTGCTCAACATGGCTTTATCTCTAATGCATATGACTCTGCACTGTTTCTTCGGACTACTGATGCTGGTATTATTCTTATCCTTCTTTGTGTTGATAACATGATCATTACAGGGGATGATCTCTCTGGTATTCGAGATCTTCAGCGCTTTCTGAGTCAGAATTTTGAGATGAAGGACTTAGGGCAGCTTAACTACTTTGATCTTGAGGTGACTTCAAGTTCAGATGGTTATTATCTATCTTAAGCTAAGTATGCTTCTGACTTGCTTTCCAAAGCAGGCTTGATTGACAACAAAACGTGCACTTCTCCTCTTGAATATAATGTTAAGCTTCTTGCTACTAACGATGAATCTCTTCCAGATACTACTATATATAGACAATTGGTCAGTAGTCTCATTTATCTTACAGTTACTCGTCCAGACATTTCCTACGCTGTTCACTTGGTTAGTCAGTTTATAAGTGCACCATGCTCTACTCACTATGCTGTCATTCTTCGTATCTTGTGCTACATCAAGGAGACTTTGTTTCATGGTCTTCACCTTTCATTGCACTCATCTCTAAAGCTCCACTCTTATTCTGATGCTGACTGGGCTGGTGATCCTACCGATCATCGCTCCAATACGGGCTATTGTTTTTTACTTGGTACTTTCGTCATTTATTGGCGTAGCAAGAAACAGACTGTTGTTGCCCGATCCAGTACTGAGGCTGAGTACCGTGCACTTGCTGATACTACAGCTGAGCTTTTGTGGCTACGATGGCTTTTGACAGACATGGGTGTTTCTTAGCCAACTAGTTCCCCTCTTTATTGTGATAATCGGAGCGTCATTTAGATTGCTCACAATGATGTTTTTCATGAGCGGACCAAGCATATCGAGATTGACTGCCACTTCATTTGGCACCACCTCCAGTAAGGTACATTACATCTTTGATCCATCTCCTCAGAGGATCAACTTGCCGATATTTTTATGAAGTCTCATCCACCTGGTCGACTACGTGATCTTGTTTCCAAACTCAAGTTGACTTCATCATCTCGAGTTTGAGGGGGGATGTTAGAATATTGTGTGATCTTATTACCATACTTTGTGTGATCTTGTTACCATACATGTGCCAGAATATTACAATAATATTCTTTGGCATATTACGATATTATTCTTTATATTTTTTGTTCTTCTATAATTGTTTTGCCTCATTCATATATTTTATATACATATTGAAATACAAAATTTTTATGACAATCTCATTCTTTCTCTTTATTTCTTCACAACTGTATTTTTTATCCAACATCCATTCCATCCATAAAATGCATCCCATCAATGTGAATGATAACCTATGAATCCAGCTATTCCAAAACAAAGGCAGCCCACATGGTATGCATTTAGAGCTTTTAGGTATGATTTTGTATAGCATTACTTGCTAGATTTTTGGATTAGCCTGACTTTTAGGCTCCCAAGACTCGGTCCACATGGCCGCTGAAGTGGTTTCATTCACACCCACAATCAAGCTATTCCAAAACTCATGCGAGCTATACCATATGATTTTAAAGGTTTTAGGCATGATTTTACTTTTTTTTCAACCCCATGTTTTTGGGCTCCAAGGAAGGCATAGGACTGATGAGGCTCACATGATGAACAGAGTGGATTTTATACACAGTCACAAAGACAACCATAAAAAATAATTATAACATAAGCTTATGGTATAAGAGTTCATATTTAAAGTATTTGTGCTTTAAATATACAATCTCTAACATTTTAAACTTTAATTTAAATTTCTCTCCTAGTAAAATAACAATTGTAAAGGTTTGTCTCTTTCAGGTTTTAATTATATAAATAATTAAATTTCTTTTATAAAAATATTAATGAATTGGAAATAAATTAATATTTATTTCTATAATTAAATTTATAAAACCTATGTGTTACTCGTCCGTGTGGCCGGTTACCTAGTAATTAAAAAATAAAAATAAAAAAATAGAACGGTCGAGATTCCCAGATTGATGAACGGTTTCACATTTAATGGAAAATCAAGCAAGTGGGCTTATCTTTCAGCATTAAAAAATGATAAATGAACTCCAGAGTGTATAATAGAGATGTGCGGTGGTGGATTGATGAGGCTCAATCCAACGCCTGAATGTCAACCTAGTACGCACGTGCAAGATCCACGCCATTCATCTGAAAAGGCCCTTAACAAACTCACATTCTCCCAAAAATATGCCCATCCACCTCCTCAAGTGGGCCACACTTGCTTGATAAAAAATTGACGGCTAGGAAAAAAAGTGGCCAATAAACTGTATTCAATGTATATGTCGGCACGTTAGAAGAGTAAACCGACCCGAGTTTCGGAGCATAATATTTTAACGGTGGGCTTCACGTAAGGAATGGCCTGGATCTCACACGTCTTTAGTCAGCACGTGTGACAGGAATCTCTTCTTCAATCTATCCTCACGCAAAATAAGCATAGCGGTTCTCTACGACAAATGATTACCCACAGGAAACATGACTGCTGAGTTTAGACGTATGATGAGAAAATGACCACCGGAGACAAAACCTTTTATCCATCGGTTTTCATGAAGGAATGCAAACTTAAGTGACCAACTTAGACTAGCACGTGTGGAGAGCGACCCATGCTTTCCATTGCTACGGATTGTTGACCTCTATGGCTACGGTTATAGGCACCGTAGCCGATCTGATGACTGACTCGACATTGGGACAAGACATTGAAATGGGGACGACCGGGTCAATGGGATGTGGCTTTTTGGGCCATGTTCTATCCACATTAAGTTGATTCAAGCAGCATTTTTCTAATGCAATATGAAAAGTGGTCATTGTGATTTGAATAGCATTTTTATAATGCAAGATGAAAACAACATGAATTTGTGAATCTTTTCTTTCAAAATCATGCATCATGATGCATTCTTCTTGCATTTGGGCATCAAATACAATGGGGGTAAATTTCACATGCATCATTTTCCGAATCACCTATGAATCTAAACACATATTGAACAATCATTCATGTAAAAGAAATAAATTAGAGAGGTAAAGAACAAGAAGCGATCAATTTCTTAAAGAAGAAAATGAAAAATGATCCAACATTCTCATATGATGGTTAAATGATTTAACATACATAAAATCCGTCCCATCCCTCAGGTAGACCATTCTTATTTGGCCTTGATCCAAAAATCAACTGATTCAACAATCAACCTGTTTAAAAGTATACAGAAGGTTAGAAACCACTAGATTCTCATGGTATGGCCAATACTGAGAATCGAAAAAGAATATGAAGAAGAAGAAGAAGAAGAGACTTCTCTATCCATGACACTCTCATTCTATAAACTCAGATTTCATTGAACTTAAGTGGGGAGTTCCACACATCCAAACAACCCCTAAGGCACTTCATCGAAACCAACTAACCATATGAGACACCGAGAAAAGGAATTGATGGCAGGCCAAGCACACTCATTCAACTAAACAAATAGAATAAGAAAACTCAGCTGAACACAGATACAGATTGCATAAATGAAACATAAGGAAACATAAGATTTACTAAAAATGAGAGCAACAACATACAAAGTATGTATTTTAGTACTAGTTAAAGTATGCTTTTTAATTAGTGGTAATTAAAAACCATGTCTCCACATAAAGTTAGAACAGCCAATAGTTGGGCATAAGTAACCATCCACCTGTGAGATAACTCAGATTCCAATATAACCAACTAAAAGTCAATACAACCAGAACCAGCACGGTGGAAGCAGCCTTCCAATAAAAGGTTAGGTTCAAATTGGCACAACAACTTAACCCATTCAATTAGTTTGCAATAGCCTTAAAAAATTATTGAAATAACAGTATTCCAAGCATGCTATAAATTGGACTAAGCCATGTGGCATATTGACTATTATCTTAAAGCTAAAATAGTCCAAAAGGGTCATACCCCAACCAAAGGTGCATCTAAAATCTTATCCAAAATCAGAACCACACACTCCTAGGCATTGAGTGAGGCAACCTAGGAATTGAACGAGACAAGATAAAAATTGAGCGAGAGAACCTCGCAATTGAGCGAGACAACCTAGGAATTGAGTGAGGCAACCTAGGAATTGAGCGAGGGAACCTAAGAATTGAGCTAGGAATTGAGCGAGGAAATTGAGCGAGGGAACCTAGGAATTGAGTGAGGGAAGCTAGAAATTCAGTGAAGCAAGATAAAAATTGAGCTAGGGAGCCTAGGAATTTAGCGAGGCAACCTAGGAATTGAGTGAGGGAAGCTAGAAATTAAGCAATGGAAGCTAGAAATTGAGCGAGGGAACATAGGATTTGAGCGAGGCAACCTACGAATTGAACGAGACAATCTAGAAATTGAGCGAGGGAAGCTAGAAATTGAGCGAGGCAAGCTAAAAATTGAGTTAGGGAACCTAGGAATTGAGCGAGGGAAGCTAGAAATTGAGTGAGGCAACCTATAAATTGAGCGAGGCAACCTAAGAATTGAGCAAGGCAACCTAGAAATTCAGCGAGGGAAGCTAGAAATTCAGTGAGGGAACCTAGGAATTGAGCAAGGCAACCTATAAATTGAGCATGGCAACCTAGGAATTGAGCGAGGTAACCTAAGAATTAAACGAGGCACGCTAAAATTGAGCGAGGGAACCTAAGAATTGATCGAGGGAAGCTAGAAATTGACCAAGGGAGGCTAGAAATTCAGTGAGGCAACCTAAGAATTAAGCAAGGCAACCTAGGAATTAAGTGAGGCAACATAGAAATTAAGTGAGGCAACCTACAAATTAAGAGCGAAGTCCATCTCGGTAAAGAGTATACATACTTCGAGTCCCAATACGCCTTTAGAGTCTACATACTGGTTTGAAGGTATGCCTATTACAAACGTAATCAAAGATCAATACAAGTAGAAAAATTACAAATTAATAGAAAAAATAGATTAGCGATAATCCGAAGTAAAATGATAATTGGGTCTATTGATGGATATGTGGCAGCAACTCTCCCAACTTGAGCTTGATGGTTGTGGCGTCTGTTCAGTGTTCAGAGTTGCTACCAATAGATGGCATCCGATAAACTCCTGTTTTCGTAATATCGGAAGATTCTCCCAAGGAAGCATCTGTATTCAGCAAGCCTTGGTACAAGCCTCACACTTAACACTTCCTCTCAAGCCAGAGTATTCCAATATAGCCGAGCTTGGTATAAGCCTCACACAATCAAAACTCAGTGGACCCGGTCGACCCCGCCTATCTAAAAAATCAATGGACCCAGTCGATCCCAAATATCTGTTCACTTACCCGTTTAGATACCACTAAATTAGTTACTTTTTCTACTTGCAGTAGTAGATAAGTAACTTATTTGAGATAAGTAAGTTTGTTTTATGATATGGTCTTGATCTCTAACTCAGACAGTTGGTTGGTTCAGGTCTTCAACCTGGATGGTTGGATCTTGATTCATCATTCAGATATTTAGCTTGGATGGTTTGATCTTTAGTCAAGACCCTCATATGGGCTTAATCTTTAATTGCTTGGAAATGGTACTGCTTGTGATCTCCCATTAAATGATTTAATTGTCTTTCGTTAAGTCAATATGATCATTTCACTCGTGGTTGTAGCCCATGGGTGGGCTTAACAGCACCATCTACCAACTTGGCCATCAACTTAACAGTGTGTGAGGGAACTTAGGAATTGAGCAAGGCAACCTAGGAATTGAGTAAGGCAACCTAGGAATTGAGCGAGAGAACCTAAGAATTGAGCGAGGCAACCTAGAAATTAAGCGAGGGAAGCTAGAAATTGAGCGATGGAAGTTAGAAATTGAGCGAGAGCGAGGCAACCTAGGAATTGAGCGAGGGAAGCTAGAAATTCAGCGAGGCAAGCTAAAAATTGAGCAAGAGAACCTGTGAATTAAGGAAGACAACCTAGGAATGTCTGTAATGTTTGACATAATGTTTATACTAAACCCATGAAATTATATATTTTACCTCAAAATGAAGAAATTCCAAGTCTTGGATATGCCACAAGTATATGATCACATCCGAGTGACTTACCAATGATTTTTATCTATTAATTTACATGAATAATATTTAGACTATGCAAATTATTAAGCGAGGGAACCTAAAAATTGAGCAAGGCAACCTAGGAATTGAGCGGGGCAAGCATGAAATCAAGCGGGGCAAACTGAAAATTGAGCGCAGCAAGCGTGAAATTCGGCGGGGCAAACTTGAAATTTAACGGGGCAAACATGAAATTCAGCGGGGCAAACTACAATTTGAGCAGAGCAATCACGAAATTAAGCATGGCAAACATGAAATTCAGCGGGGCAAGCATGAAATTCAGTGGAGCAAACTGAAAATTAAGCAGGGCAAGTATGAAATTCATTATTAATCAATGGTAAGTTAATATCATTCCTTGCCTCTACAACTGAACCATACAAGTAATAGGCAAAACTTAGGAAAATCCCACTATTTGGCGTTTTGGAATTAAGGTAGTTGCCATGGATACGCATAGTTCCGACACTTGGATCATCTTCAAAACACAGAATACAATGCCAGTCTCTGATTCTCTAGCCTTGGTGAATAGATATCTAGAAGAGATTCTGGTTATTGGAAATCCCATATAATTGATGTGGAAATTGTCATTAATGTCCTTAGTTCTAATATATGATAGCGGATGAGAAAATAAAAATGTGGAGTAGTTGGACATTGAATGATTAAAAGCATTAACCACTTCTGTTGCTTTTCTGCATATACACAAGATTCCTAGGCTGAAAAATTGTCATTGAGTTCGTGTTTTATGTTCGGTTAGTAGAAAAGGACAAGCTCTTTATACCAGATGACTTATGACTGAAGAAAATTTTCAAGTAAATTGTACGAGGTTTACAGTAATCTTATAGTGCAGAAATTTTTCAAGTATGTGCATTTCAATTCAAGTTCTTTCTCTAATCACGATAGTCTTGAGAGGGTTGATCCGAGGGATGAGTCGATTGCAAAAGGACAGATTAAAACTATATTGGGTTATTTTACTAGCATAATAATTTCAGGACCAGCAAGATAACCCAATATAGTTTTAATCAACCCTTTTGTAGTCAATCCATCCCTCGGATCTACCCTCTCAAGGCTATCGTGATTATCCAAGGAACTCAGACTGAAATGCACAGACTTGGAAATTTTTTGCACTCCAAGATTACTGTAAATCTCGTACAATGTATAATCAACGATGTATATAATACAATGTACATAACATGAAATGGTACATGAGTGGGACAACAATGTACAATGCATATTCAACAATAAAATTAATACAATGTATATAATACAACATCTCTTCAAAATTCTTCCCATGCCCTTGACAAAGATCATCTACGGACTAGAGACAAGCAATTATATGCTATTGACTTCCTCCAATCGGGGGTGAATTTTTGCATGTCTATTCCCGGTATGCGATCAAAACATGATAGGATACATAACAATTAGGGATGATGTTATGTGACGAGTGCATTACCCGTTTATAACACCAAATCGCTTTGACGTATGGTTTATCTCGCTGCTTGGCAATTGCATAGGTTGTGGTCAGTTCGCCTGTTAGCGAGGCCTGTTCTGACGCTAATTTGGAGGCCCGGTATGCAATCAAAACTGGTAAACATCCCTCAAGGTTTTGCTGTTACAAACATTATCAAAGTTCAATACATGTAAGAAAATAAAAAAGAAAAATAGATTAAGGAATGTCTCTCTTAATGTACTCATAATAAAACGATTTTTCGGTACAGTAAGATCTCCAGTCTTAAGACCCGTAATAAGGGCAAAGTCCATCTCAGTAAACTACAATCATTTCCCCTTAATCTCAAAAACTAAATCACCTTTGTATCTTAGAAAAAGAAGGTGAAATAGTGCCCCTATAAGTCTAAAAGATGTAACATGCAATAAAAACGATAAAGGAGACTGACTAAACAAATTTAAGAATTGAGCAAGGCAACCTAGCAATTGAGCGAGGGAACTTAGGAATTGAGCGAGGCAACGTAGGAATTGAGCGTGGCAACGTAGGAATTCAGCAAGGCAACCTAGGATTTAAGCGAGGCAACCTAGATTTAAGTGAAAGAACCTAGGAATTGAGTGAGGCAACCTAGAAATTGAGCGAGGCAACCTAAGAATTGAGCAAGGGAAGCTAGAAATTGAGCAAGGGAATCTAACAATTCAGCGAGACAACCTAGGAATTAAGCGAGGGAAGCTAGAAATTGAGTGAGGGAACCTATAAATTCAATAAGGAAACCTAGGATTTGAGCGAGGCAACCTAGGAATTAAGGGAAGTTAGAAATTGAGCAAGGGAAGCTAGAATTTGAGCAAGGGAACCTAGAAATTCAACGAGGCAACCTATAAATTGAGCGAGGCAACTTAGGAATTGGGTGAGGCAACCTAGGAATTGGGCGAGGAAACCTAGGAATTGAGCGAGAGAAGCTAGAAATTGAGCGAAGGAAGCTAGAAATTAAGCGAGGGAACCTATAAATTGAACGAGGCAACCTAGGAATTGAGCAAGGGAAGCTAAAAATTGAGCGAAACAACCTAGAAATTGAGTGAGGGAACCTAGGAATTGAGCGAGGCAACCTAGGAATTGAGCAAGGGAGGCTAGAAATTGAACAAGGGAACCTAGAATTCAGTGAGGCAAAGCAGAAATTCAACGATGCAACCAACAGATTGAGCGCTAGCAACAAGCAATGACATTGAAGCTGCAGCCGTTTTCTTACTGCCTTCACTTGCTCCTTCGTTTGCTGGGCTTTTCGTCGTTGCTTGCAGAATAAAGAATCATTCTTTTTTTAATAAAAATACCCCTAGTTAAATCATCAACAAAGATGAGAATAACTTTTGTTGAGAGACTATCCATCCTCTCATAGATAGAGGAATAGATAGAAGAGAGAAGATCTCTGTATCTTTTCTCATAGATATAATATAGAAGAGAGATCCCTCTCAATTTTTTATCAGGAAAGAGATCTCTCTTCTCTGAGGGCTTTGGATTCAATGATTTTTAAAAGCAAGACAGAGAAAAGAAGCGTTGAGATAATACCTTTCATCCTAATCTTTTATATTGAAAAAGGGGACCCTCTTGATCAACTGAAGAGATTTTTAGGCAGAATTAACATAATTATGACCGTGAGGATTGAGCTGCCAAATGAGATTATCCTCATTCCTCGGTTGGGGTTCTGGAAGATAAGATTTATGCAATAAAAAAAAGTCTTCTAAATTGAGCGAGAGAAGCTAAAAATTGAGCGAGGCAACCTAGAAATTGAGCGAGGGACACTAGGAATTGAGTGAGGCAATGTAGAAATTCAGCGAGGCAACTTAGGAATTAAGCGAGACAACCTAGAAATTGAGCGAGGGAACCTAGGAATTGAGCGAGGCAACGTAGAAATTCAGCGAGGGAACCTAGAAATTCAGCGAGGGAACTTAGAAATTCAGCGAGGCAACCTAGGATTTGAGCAAGGGAACCTAAGAATTGAGTGAGGCAACCTAGGAATTGAGCGAGGCAACCTACAAATTAAGCAGGGCAACCTAGGAATTGAGTGAGGGAAGTTAGAAATTGAGCGAGGAAAGTTAGATATTGAGCGCGGCAACCAAGGAATTGAGCGAGGCAACATATGAATTGAGCGAGGCAGCATAGGATTTGAGCGAGGCAACATACAAATTGAGGGAGACAACCTATGAGTTGAGCAAGGGAAGCTAGAAATTGAGCGAGGCAACTTAGAAATTCAGCGATGGAACCTAGGAATTGCCGGAGGCAACGTAGAAATTGAGCGAGGCAACCTAGAAATTGAGCAAACAAACCTGAAAATTAAGCGAGGCAATTTAGAAATTGTATGAGGAAACCTAGAAATTGAGCGAGGCAACTTAAAAACTGCATGAGGCAACGTATAAATTGAGTGAGGCAACCTATAGAAATTCAGTGAGGTAACCTAGAAATTCAGTGAGGTAATCTAGAATTTGAGCGAGGCAACATAAAAATTGCACAAGGTAACATAGAAATTGAACGAGGCAACCTAGAAATTGAGCGACGGAACCTAGAAATTAAGTGAGGCAACCTACGAATTGAGCAAGGAAACCTACGAATTGAGCGAGGCAACGTACAAATTCAGCGAGGAATACTAGGAATTGAGCGAGGGAAGCTAGAAATTGATCAAGAGAACCTAGAAATTCAGCGAGGCAACCTAGGATTTGAGCGAGAGAAGCTAGAAAGTGAGCGAGGGAACTAGAAATTGAGCGAAGCAACCTAGGAATTGAGCAAGGTAAGGTAGGAATTCTGTGAGGCAACCTGGGAATTGAGTGAGGCAACCTAGGAATTGAGCAAGAGAAGCTAGAAATTGAGCGAGGCAACCTATAAATTGAGCGAGGCAACCTAGCAATTAAGTTAGGCAACCTAAGATTTGAGTGAGGCAACGTAGGAATTCAGCGAGGCAAGGTAGGATTTGAGCGGGGCAACCAAGGGAACCTAGGAATTGATTGAGGAAAGCTACAAATTGAGCGAGGCAACCTAGGAATTGAGCGAGGGAAGCTAGAAATTGAGCAAGGGAACCTAAAAATTGAGCGAGGCAACCCATGAATTGAGCTAGGGAAGCTAAAAATTGAGCAAGAAACCTAGAAATTTAGCGAGGAAACCTAGGATTTGAGCAAGGCAACCTAGGAATTTAGCGAGGGAAGTTAGAAATTGAGTGAGGGGAGCTAGAATTGAGCAAGGGAACCTAGAAATTCAGTAAGACAACCTAAGAATTGAGCGAGGCAACCTAGGAATTGAGCAAGGCAACGTGAAAATTCAGCGAGGAAACCTAGGAATTGAGTTAGGGAAGCTAGAGGAAGCTGAAAATTAAGTGAGGGAAGCTAGAAATTGAGAGAGGGAACCTAGAAATTCAGTGAAGCAACCTATAAATTGAATGAGGCAACCTAGGAATTGAGCGAGGAAGCTAGAAATTGAGCAAGGCAACCTAAAAATTGAGCGAGGGAACCTAGGAATTGAGTGAGGCAACGTAGAAATTTAGGGAGACAACCTAAGAATTGAGTGAGGGAAGCTAGAAATTGAGCGAGGCAACGTAGAAATTCAACAAGGCAACCAATGGATTGAGTGCTAGTTAAATCATCAACAAAGATGAGAATGACTTTTTTTTAAGACTATCTATCCTCTCATAGATAGAGGAATAGATACAAGAGAGAAGATCTTTATATCTTTTCTCATAGATATGATATAGAAGCGAGATCCCTCTCATTTTTTATCAGGAGAGAGATCTCTCTTCTCTGAGGGCTTTGAATTCAATGATTTTTCAGAGCAAGACAGAGAAAAGAATCGTTGAGATAATAGCTTTCATCCTAATCTCATCTACTGGAAAAGGGGGCCCTCTTAATCACTTGAAGAGATTTGTAGGCAGAATTAGCATAATTATGACCACGAGGATTGAGCTGCTAAATGAGATTATCCTCATTCCTCGGCTGGGGTTCTGAAAGATGAGATTTATGCAGTAAAAAAAAAAGTCTTCTGAATTGAGCAAGGGAAAGTAGAAATTGAGTGAGGCAACCTAGAAATTGAGCGAGGGAACCTAGGAATTGAGCAAGGCAACTTAGAAATTCAGTGAGGCAACCGAGAAATTGAGCAAGGGAAACATGAATTTGAGTGAGGCAAGCTTGAAATTGGGTGAGGCTAACATGAATTGGAATGAACTTTAAATGTAATTAAACTAGCCTAACAATTTGCTCTTTGGTGAATTTGACCGAATAGTTAATGAAATTAACCGAGCTTTACATGAAATTCTCCTCGGTGAATTTGACCAAGCAATTAATGAAATTGACCGAGTGGTTCATAAAATTTTCTGTTACATTACATGAGTCCGTGGAAATTCCCCATCATATTTTTATGATATCTCCGTCGAATTTATGAATTGCTTGGGGAATTTCACCAATCATGAACCGAGAAGGAGGTCAAATCGACCAAAACCTCTCGCAAATTAGATTTATAGTTTGCTCGGTACGCTCTTATAGTGTTGAGTTAACTGAGTTGGGCACACCTAGATCCATAACTCAATTGGCAGACTGAGTGGAGATACCAGGTGTCAACACTTGAGGTCTTGATATCGATCCCTAGCAAGGGTGGCTAACATGGAGTCTGTGTATTGACATGGGTGTGTACTAACAAGCTAAACCAAAAAAAAAAAAAAAAACTGAGTTGGGCCCGCCTTGAATGTATTTGGACTATCCACGAAGTTCATCCGTTTTTCCATCTAAAGTAAGGGTTTTGGCCTAAAATGGTGGCATATCGAAATATCAAGTGGATCATACCATAGGAAACAATGGTTCCACCGTAGAAACCTTGTTATGCCCCCACTATGATGTTTTATTTATAATCCATTATGTTTATAGGATGATTTTTGCATGGATGAACCAAAAACCGAGATGCGAGCTTCGTCCAGTAGTTCAATGGCCCACAAAAAATTTACACTGCTTAGGTAAATGTACTACATTATAATTGTGGTGCGTGCTTTCTTCCGTGGAGAGACCATTTTATGAAAAACGAGATAATGCTGATGAATAGAGAGGGTGGGATCCAGCTAGAGGGTGGTGCGATCCAAGCAAGGGAAGTAGTGCAGGATTTTTCATCTTTTTTTTTTTTTTTTTTCCGAAAATGGCGAGAGGAAAGGGAGGGAGAGGAAACGCAACAGCAGTGAAAAGGAGGGATAGTTTCGTCCTCAAATTCGCTGTCCGCACGTGCTAGTCTAAGTTGGTCATAAAAACCGCTGGATAAAAGGTTTTGTCTACAGTGGTCATTTTCTCACGTATGATTCAGGAAGAGAGTAGAATTCCCACGTTCGGTACGGATGTGTACTTGAATAATGTTCTGGTGGACTATTTTACACATATGGGGCCCATGTTTCAGTCATCCAAACCGTATATCTTATGAAACGTACTTCAGATGGGATACTGCTGAAAAAAAAAAACTTTGGTGGAAGTTTATTAGCCCTTGCTCTGTGGCACATAAATACTTGGTTAACAAAAACATACGGCAACCGTCCAAAACTCAACCCAGATTTTTGATGCAAGGATCTCCCAATCTGCAATGGGTCCCATAATGGCAACGGTCTGGATCAAGGAACCATGGCCCCAGTTGAACTAAACCTGCGGCCCAAGATGCTATTCATGTGAATGTGGTGATTTTTACAAAGTTAATATTTTCTTTCCTTTTCGCTTGGGGGCAAAGATTGCGTAATTTTAATTTTCTTCAATTGGGAAATTGGAAGGTCTCTTGATTTTTTATTTTTTATTTTTTATTTTTTATAATGAAAGATCTGGACCTTGCATTTTTTGTAGAAACAAAATACATGTATACTGTTCTACTGTACAGAAAGCAGAGTAGCATTTAGTCAACTTTACTAATGCAATTAGTCGTGGTGAGGGGCCAGCACTTGATTTTAAAAGAAAACTGGGACGTGTCTGGTTGTTCAACCACAGACATCGTTATCATTTAAATTATTTCATGTGATTAGTATGCTCTAGGGTTGCAAATGAGCCAGTTCATTTGATCGGTTACAGGACCCATTTAGAAACTTTAAAAAAAAAAAAAACAAGTCTAAAATTTGGACCTATGGGATGGCCTAGGTCTAAAATTTCGACCAAGACTATTAAATGGGTCAGGTTTATGTCCTATCGAAATTCACTTGACCTAACTTGACTTCAACCCAATTCTTAAATGGGTTTGATTTAGGTCACCAAGGGAGAGTTTGGATTGTAAGTTACTTTTAGATAAGTTACTTTTGGCATAAGTAGTTTATCTTGGTTTTTACTTATTCAGTAGATAAGTATATTTGATAAATAACATAATTATCAACCAAAAAGTAGAAAAGTATCTTTGATTTTAAACATTATAAATGTTTATCTCTTAAGTTCGTTTGGTCCCCCTCACATCCATTGGCCATCATGTGGGGTCCACCTTTGATGTGAACCGTTCATCATGTGGACTCACCTTTGATGTGGGTGTGGACGTTGGATCCGCGAGAGGGCGGTGGAAGGGTCGCGCTCATGTGTGCCTTTTTAAGGGTGTATAATATTAATTGAAGAGTAAGGAGTATTATATTTTATTGGAGTCGCCACCAGCCAGTTATCCCGATTTTGCAGTCAGCTAAATCATATAGAAACATTATGACAGAGAACCAAAAGTTCTTTATTGTAAAATGACTCATTAATCTATGACGAAAAATTCAGGGTAAGAAACCACGGTTAAAAAGAGGTAAGGTATTAAGCATCCTCTTTGTCCATACAAATATACAGTCTCTACTTCACATGATTAAACGAACTATTAAGGAATAAAGTTAGCTCTTGCATATCAATGATGCACAAGTGTGTGAAATGTTGTATTAATGTACCATCGCCACCAAGCAGTAGCTCGAGTTAGATAAATCTACCTCGACTTACTCACTTGTTGAAGCGAAAATATGATTGATCAACTCAAGCTCTTGATAGGTAAGATCCAATTACTTGGCAAGCTATAGAGCATGTACTCGAGTTGAAATGCCGATGAATATGATGAGCAAAGGGTTTAAGAAGTGAATAGGTATTGCCTAATGCTTGATGCAGTATGGATAAAGCTAATCAAGGTTAGGGGTAGTAAGACGTACAGTAGTATCGCAAAGGTTAGATTGAGTGGTTTGGATCAGAATTTTGGTTATTTAGGTGCTGGAGGATATGTTGGGCTAGGATGACCTAGATTGGACTCATTTCCTTCTAATATTTCTTTTCCTTGGCGGAGGGATGAAAGCTCTCTTGGGATAATTTCTAAGTGCTTAGAAATCTAAGGGATGATTGGAAATGAAAGGGGAGGGAAATATTTATAGCCTCTTAGCATAGTTTTTTTTAGTAATTGTTAGAAAAATTGAGGATAAAAAAGCTTTAATGACTTGAATTTGAGATTACCATGTGGCAAAATCTCAATGGTTAGATAGGGTAGTAAGATTATAATTTTGGCCCAAGGGAAGGACAACATAGTCATTTCTCATTTTCACACGATTACAGTTGGAACCGCGCATGCTTTACACCCTCTCCTGCCAAGACAAGAGTGTTGCCATGTGGCCTGGCTTACTCCCTGCTTTGACAGGGAGGCTACTGCATTGGGTGCAACCCCTTGATCCTCCTTAATTTATTTTGAAGAGCTTTGGTTTGACTGGGTTTAACTGGTTGAGTTGATTGAGTTTGACTATGTGACTTGACTGGGTGAGTTCGGATGAGGTGTCTACGGTGGGCCATTCATCATGCGAGGCCCACCTTGGACGTGGGTCATTCATCATCGAAGGTTCACCTTTAATTTGCATTGTTCATTATGTAAGACACATCACTAAAGTTGGCCATCCATCATGTAGGGCCCACCGTCAATGCTATTGTCCACCAAGTGGGGTACACTTTCAATATCCATTGCCCATCATGTGGATCCCACCTTTAAGGTGGACTATCCATCATGTGGTCCTACCTCTGATGTGTGAGCCGTCCATCAGAACCCACCTTGGATATGGGCCACTCATCATTAGGGCTAACCTTTGATGTGGACTGTCCATCATGTGGGGCCCACTTTAATGTGGATCATCCATCATATGGGGCCTACAATTATCAATTGCCCATCATGTGGAGCCCACCTTATATGTGGACTATCTATCATGTGGATCTCACCTTCATTGTGGTTCGCCCATCATGTGGGGCTTGCCTTGGATGTGGGTCGTTCATCATTAGGGGCTGACCTTTGATGTGGATTGCCCATCATATGAAGCCACCTTAATATAGTCTATTCATCTTGTGGGGCCCATCTTCAATGTCCACTACCCATTATATGGAGCCCACCATTGATGTGGACCATCCATTGTGTAGGCCCACCTTCATTGTATCAGCCTGCTTTGGATGTGGGTCATTTATCATTATAAGCGGACCTTTGTTATGGACCATCCATTATATAGGCCCACAATTATATGGGTCATCCATCATATGGGGCCCATCTTTATTCTGAACTATCCATCGTGCGAGCCCTATCATGTGGGGGCTCCTTAATATACAAATAGTGAGAGAGAGAGCCTCCTTTGACATGAACCTTTAGTAGATAAGTTAAGTGAAAAAAGTACTTGAAGGGGTGTTTGGATCGTAAGCTACTTATTCCACAAGTAGCTTATCTTAATTTCTACTTACTAAGAAGATGAGTATATTTGGCAAACAACATACTTATCAACTTATCCTCTCTTAATGCCTCTCTTCAGCAACTTATGAAAAGTAGAAAGACAAAAAAAAATTAACTGAAGTGATTATGTACTTTAAAGTAAAAAAGTTACTTATAACTAATCATAAACCCAACTTATCTGAAATAAATTATTTATCTACTACTATAAGAATGTACTCTACAGAAGTGATTATGTACTTTTAAGTAAAAAAGTTACTTATAACTAATCATAAACAAAACCTATCTGAAATAAGTACTTATCTACTACAGTAAGGATGCGCTCTACAGACTCTTTTTTAAACAATCCAAAATTGTTTTGTGCATAGAGATTTTATGCTTTACGTAATACAACTCAACTTTTAACGTGTGGCACTTCTCTGGGCCCACCATAATTTATGTGTTAGATCCACACCGTCATCAACTTTTTTATATCATTCTAGAGCACGATCCCGAAAAATGAGGCACATCCAAAGCTCAAGTCGACCACACCACAAGAAGAAGTGGGAATGAATCGACTCTCGTTAAAACCTTCACAAAAATTAGCTTGATCAAAGCCTTCTACGGTCCCACGAAGTTTTCAATGGTAGGCACCTAATTTGTAACGACCCGACTTTTCAGGACCCGAGTATATGACCCGTGTCCCAAAAGCCCGAGTGTTAACTTTAAAGGATGGTCAAATTCGAGTGTACATTTTTTTTCCATTCATCAGAGTAAGCAAATGAGCGTAGTATGGACAAATCGACATAAAGGAAAATTTCATTATCATTCAAATTTACAAGAGGCTGCCCATAATGACTTATATAAATCAATGTCACTAAATTTAAACAAGTATAAGATTCACATGATTTAATATATGAAGAATAACAGAAAGCATATAAACATAAACCGCAAGATCACACAGCTCCTCCAAACAAATACAATCATGCATCCATGGAGATCGTACCCTACTCCTCATCAAGTCTGAATAAGCATATTATTTAAGCTACCTGTATTACCTGTACGGTTGTATATTTGATGGATGAGTGGCCAACTCAGTGTGAATTCCCCTTAAGATTACACACCGCCGCATTAGGTAAGAAATAGTATAAAACATCCAGACAACCAAAACAAAGTAAATGCAGTCTTATTAGATGCATAGATGCATGAATGCAATCATCGACTCGGGTAAATCATCCGTACGGTCGGTGCCCCAGGAAAAACATCCAGACAGGCAATGGGGTTGTCACCCAAGGATGTGACTGGTCATCAGTGCAACACGCGGCATAATTGTATGGGCATGAGTGATCCAAGTCATCATCATAAATCGATTGGCTGGTCATTAGCGCAACACGCGGTATAATCGTATGAGCATAATGATCCAAGTCGTCGTAGTATGCTATGCGTGCATGATTTGCCAACCCATTATTAGTCCAATTGCAATCAGCCATTTTAGAATAAGTTCACGGTCACTACGGGGAGCACAGGGCCGAGCGTAGGCCGACATCTTGAGCATAGTGTCTCATTACTACCATCTCCGGCCCATGAGGCTACCATCTTAGGATGTTTAATGGAAACCCGTAGACTAGTGGCCAATCATATTACAGTATATGGGGCTTACCATCGCATGATTGTACAGTATAAAATATCGAACCCATATAGGAAAAATACCAGAACAAAGCCACATGTGGCGATATCAAACAAGCTATATAGGGTAATTATCAAAATGGGCCTCATAGGGCAAGTATCAAAACCATGCGATAAAAGACCATCCTTGAAAACTATTGGACACGATAACCCTGGATGGTAGGCCCACATTAATGATCCATTTAGACCATCACTCAATAACCACTAAGTCGAAGGTCCATTTTAATCACAACTAGTCGGGTTACATCCCAAGTATGGGTGTACATTTATAGGTGGGGGTTTCCCACTAATGTACTAGTTTAAAGTCCATAAGCAATACACAAATAATCCAAAAGCATGAACAAATATACAGGATGAACATTAAGCAGGTAATATAGCAATTCAATTTCCACCAGCTAACACATGTGATTATAAGAGAGAGATATCAATTATAATTTTTAATAAAAACTATAACTTAAGCTAATGAGAAGATGGAAAGCTCAAGGGAAAGAATCATCACCTTATACTTTGAATTGCCTTCTAGTGTCGCTAAGTGCTTGCGCCCTTAGGATTTGTATCCTATCACAAATCATGAATGTGTACAATTAGGTCCAAGTTCTACTCACTACTTAGGTTTAAGATCATGGCCTAGGATTTGAGTTATTTATCTTAGGGTTTAGTCTTAAATTTAGTTTATAGGATTTGAACTCTAGTTGGTGTATTAGTTACCATTTAACGTTAATGATATAACTATTATTTGTGACCATTGTATTAATCAGTATTACAATTGAAGTATAATGGTACAACCTATTATTAGAGATAACATTTCCAAATGGTCGATACCATGCGAATATCACTAAAGGTAGTTTCATTTATAATAACTAATATTAGCGTAACATGATAATAGTAATCATTAAGATGATAGTTAATATTATGATATACTATCATAATAATATTTAAGAGTAATGGATGTAACTTTCTAATAATTGTAACTTTGTTTAATATAGCTAGTATTAATGTAAGTAGTCCATTAATGGTTAATCATTTATGATTAGTACAATCTAATATCCAAAAAAAATATCTAGGATGATAAATAAAATATTACCATTTAATAATTGAAATTTGTTTCTAACAACTAGTCCTAGCATAATGATCTACTAATGGCTAACCATGGCTAATATTAATAATCCCAATAACAACAATGACAACAAATGATAAGAGTGCATCGAAACAAGGCTAGAATGGGGAGGAAAGGTTGACTCACCTTGATGACTCGGTTCGAACCGAGTTGACTCGGCCCAACACAACTCACCCACCCTACTCATTCTCTCCCCTTTTCTCTATCTTTCTTCTTCTCTTTTTCCCATTATTTTCTCCCTTGCTGGGATGTCCAGCAATGGGTCTGGATAGACCAACCCAGCTCAACTCACTCAGACTCGATGAGTTGACTCAGTTTGGGGCGGACAACCTGTCTTCTTCTCCTTCATTTTCTCTCCTCTCTCTCTCTTTGAATCTCTCTCTCTCTTTTCTCTTTCTTTCTTCTTCTTTTCTCCTCTCCTTCTGCTATTGGAAGCATCCAATAATGGGCGCAGCATACCATGGCCTAACTCGGCCTAGATTCTGTGGCTTGGGTGAGTTAGCGAAGTGCGGCACCCTCCACTAGCAGTGTGATGCTCAGATTTCTCTCAGACGCTCTCTGTCTTCTCATTTAGAGAGGTCTAAAAACTTCTGGACTCGACCCAGCACGGACCAAACTCAGCTTGGCCCAGACTCCGCTCAGATCGAGCTTTGCTAGTGCAGCAACGCACTCTCTCTCACTTTCCTTCTTTCCTTTCTTCCTTCCTCCTTTTCATCCTTTTCTCCTGCATGGGTTGTTGTAGACATGACCCACCTTGTGAACGAAACTGATCAGGGGTTAACGGTTGTAACAGGGCTAGTGGCCGTTCTTCTTGATGAGGGAGATGACCCGCCATTAATGGCAGATCACAAACACCCATGACTTTCTCCAAAACGATGCATGGGAATGGTGTAGACGGATCTATGGGAGCTTAGAGCATGGTCGGATTGAAGCTCTAAAGAGGTTTAGGCAGTGGGTTCGCTAGTGGAAAGGAAACGACTATCCTCGGGGTTTTTGCAAGAAAGGGAGAGAAACGTAGTTACAGTCCCATTCATCCCTCCCTTATAGCAGCTCCAACTTTCATAGGACCGTTAGATGAGGATGGAAGGCCAGGATCAGATCCCACTATCTGGTTTTCTGGAAAACAGTCGGCGGAAGGGTGGTTTTTGGCTTCGGTTTTCCACCAGAAACCCTAGCTCACGTGAGCAATCAACGGACGGCTGGGATCTTTTTAGGATGGAGTGTTGAGATAGCATAGGAGTAGCTCACGCGGATCGTTGAGCTGGAAGAAAGGAAGGGAGCAGACAGTTTCTATTTTTGAAAACTAGTGTTTGTAGGGCCTCCTTGCGTCGAGGATTGTGTGCCTAAACGCACCAGAAAATTCGTCATAGCAGTTGGGTTTTGGTCAGCTCCACCCTCTGAAGCTGATGGACAGATCGAATCCCCTAGGTGGGTGATCTTGGTGGGCCACGGTCGGACGGAAATGGATGATGTCCGTCCCTGTCTCAAATGAAGAGAGAGAGAGAGAGAGAGAGAGAGAGAGAGAACCTCTCTTCTTAAGGAAATTTCGGTCAAAGGAGCTCTGACCGCTCCTGCTGGTACGATGCACATCCAGCACATTAGCTAAGGTGCACACGCACCCTATCAAGTGGGGTCCACCGTGATGTTTGTGATAAATCCACTCCGTCCATCCCACTTGTAAGGCCCAATAAGAGCCCTTGACCGGACATCAGATGGCTCCAAGGCTCAGGTGGCCCATACAACTTGAATTTTGAGTCCTACTTGTGGATTCTCATCAATCCAATGATCAGATCATCCCGGAATCGAACATCAACGGTTAAAAAGGGTCCTATTGGCTGTTTTTATGTCTTTTGTAATGAGTGACTAACCAGAGACTAATATTAATATAAATTATTTTTTTTCATATATTACTTATACTTACAATATTTAAAATCTCATACATATATATAATTACAATTTCTAATATTAACATGCTATTAATCATGTATTTATTAATATATAATTCCCTAACATACAATATCCTATTACATGTGTATGAATTGAAAATTGTACAATATCTCTTTTAAAATCTCATTGTTAAATAATATACCATCTTATTAAAATATCTCACAATTTTTGTATAAAATATTTAATTCTACGTTGATATTTATAATTCAATTATACATCGTAAAATTATTATCCATTATGCTTAGTTAATATAATACTATTTTCATAATACTTTATGTACATTAAATATATAGGTGCAGACTATTTTTCAACGGTCAGATTTAAACTAGGATGAACGTAAGTGCTTACTAAGGTCTGGGTTGTATTTATGCTAAGCTTGGTTATACGGTAACACCCGAGTACTTGAAAGTTCGGGGTGTTACAATCTACCCCTCTTATAGAGAATTTCGTCCCCGAAATTCAGTGCTTCTATTATTATTAAGGATGATGATAATATCCATTATTTTCCTACACGTACAAACGTATGCCACTAGGCGCCCAAAACTAAAGTCGTTACAATCTACCCCCCTTAAAGAAAAATCTCATCCTCGAGATTTGATGATGCTCTTTCCAATTATTAATGGTACAAGTAGCAGGGTTATCCTATCACTTGTCAACATTAAAATTCCTTATAGTATCTACAAAGATTATAAGTTCATTTAGGTGGCCACTAATAATATTTTACATCTTTCTTTTCACTCTCCTTTACTCTTACTATTAGTTTCCTATTACCCAAGGTACAATATAACTTCCTACCTTTCAGTGTTCGGGATTACACGAATAGATGGTTGTAGTAGGTTTGAGCCCGATACGTCAATCATCTGCCTGTAGAACAGAGGATTTTGGTATCAATTCATAATCCTGTTAAATCTCGATCCTTTACTTGATCAGAGCATTGGAGTCATCAAGATTTGCTAGGACTTAGAATCTTAGTCAAACATGTAAACTTGGTATAAATATATTTCCATCCATTCGCAATCCTGATTATCTGAGACTCATGGGAAATATTATGTAATTTTCTTCCTCCATAACGGATAAGACCATGTGGCCCATTGCGCTTCCAATGCGCACTCTGATTCCTAAATGTACTAACCGAAAATTTTATGATCAAAATTTCTACATGGAGTTTGATTTTGAAATTTCTAAACTCATTTAGGATTTCAAATCTAATTCTAATATTCGCATACTAGGGTTGAAAACTTACCCGAAAACTTATAACTTCATCTCTAGTTAATTCTTTCGTGCTGAAATTTGTGGAAAATGTTACTTCTAAGTAAAAGATATATTGAGAGATTCAAACGACAATTGCTAGCCTAATTCCTTAGATTTTAGGAAGTGCTCATGTTCAACCTAGCGTACAATGTGGTGGATAAGGAATTTCCTACGAAGCCTAAATTTTAATCCATTTGATTGATTGCTACGATGACGTTATCCCTAACCATGAAATCTTAAGAAATTTCATATCCTGAATTTCTAGCAAATCTTCATTTGGAAGATAAGTATAAAAATGTTCTGGTTTGGTCCTTTTATACATCATAGTGGGCATTTGTACATCCACAATACTTAAGTTTAGTTTCTAATTTCAAATGACTAAACCTAAAATCTCTCAAGGGAACCTACACTCATTTCTAAGTCCTATAGTTACCAAAACAATCTTCTAGGGAGCTTAACATTTTGAAGTATCTATATTCCCAAAACTATAATTTTTGCAAGGAACTTTCCATAAGTTCAATGACTAAATGTTCTAAGGGTCCTAAGTTCATTTCTATGTTCTCCAGTCTTTCAAACAACTTTTCTAGGAGCCTAAAATTTTGAATCACTATGTTCTCAATTCCTCCTAATTTTAAATGGCTAACTTAATAGTTTCTAAGGATCTGTACATGAGTTTGAAGTCCAAAGGTCTAGTCCTGAAAATTTCAAGGGTCTAAAGTTTGAAGTACTTATGTTCTCAAGTTGTCCTCCTACAATATTTAGGTTTAGTTCCAAGTTTAAGCAACTACTCGGATATTCTATAATGGGGAACTAAGCTTTGTCTCTAAGTTCAAATGGCTAACCTAGAATGTTAAAGGGACTTAGATCCAGTCTGAAGTTTCTAAGATTTCCAACAACTTTCTTAAGGGACCTAAAACATTGAATATCTATATTTTTAAAGGAACCTTAAATCATTTCTAAGTTCTATAATCGTCCAAAGCAATCATCTAGGGGCCTAAAATTCTGAGTCCCTATATCCTTAATTTATCCTAGCTACAGGGGAGATTTATATGAGTTCAAATGGTTATTCTAATAATTTCTAAAGGGACCTAAGTTTAATTCTAAGTTCAAATAGTAGTTTTGGTGGTTTACATGGGAACCAAGTTTTTTTTTTTTCTAAGTTCCAATGTCTAAACATAAAATCTTCAAGGGGAGCTAAGTTTAGGTCTCTATATTCACAATGATTCTCCTGAGTCTAAGGGAATTTCACGTAAGTTCAAGTTTCTAATTTCAAACATCTTAACTTAAGACATTTGAAGTTTGTATAAAATCATTTCTCAAGGCCAAGTTTGTCCAAACTATGCTCTGATACCAACTTGTAACGCCCCGACTTTTCAGGACCCGAGTATATGACCCGTGTCCCAAAAGCCCGAGTGTTAACTTTAAAGGATGGTCAAATTCAAGTGTACATTTTTTTTTCCATTCATTAGAGTAAGCAAATGAGCGTAGTGTGGACAAATCGACATAAAGGAAAATTTCATTATCATTTAAATTTACAAGAAGCTACCCATAATGACTTATACAAACCAATGTCTTTGAATTTAAACAAGTACAAGATTTACATGATTTAATACATGAAGAATAACAGAAAGCATATAAACATAAGCCGCAAGATCACGCAGCTCCTCCAAACAAATACAGTCATGCATCCATGGCGATCGTACCCTACTCCTCATCAAGTTTGAACAAGCATATTACTTAAGCTACCTATATTACCTATACGGTTGTATATTTGATGGATGAGTACCAACTCAGTGTGAATTCCCTTCAAGATTACACACCACCGCATTAGGTAAGAAATAGTATAAAATATCCAGACAACCAAAACAGAGTAAATATAATCTTATTAGGTGCATGGATGCATGAATGCAATCATCGACCCGGGTAAATCATCCGGACGGTCGGTGCCCCAGCAAAAACATCCAGACAGGCAATGGGGTCGTCACCCAAGGATGTGACTGGTCATCAGCGCAACACGCAGCGTAATCGTATGGGCATGAGTAATCCAAGTCATCATCATAAATCGATCGGCTGGTCATTAGCGCAACACGCGGCGTAATCGTATAGGCATAATGATCCAAGTCGTCGTAGTATGCTATGCGTGCATGATTTGCTAGCTCATTATTAGTCCAATTGCAATCAGCCATTTTAGAATAAGCTCACGGTCACTACGGGGAGCACAGGGCCCAGCATAAGCCGACGGCTCGAGCATAGTGTCCCATTACCACCATTCCCGGCCCATGAGGTTACCATCTTAGGATGTTTAATGGAAACACGTAGACTAGTAGCCAATCATATTACAGTATATGGGGCTTACCATCGCATGATTGCACGGTATAAAATATCGAACCCATATAGGAAAAATACCAGAACAAAGCCACATATGGTGATATCAAACAAGCTATATAGGGCAATTATCAAAATGGGCCTCATAGGCCAAGTATCAAAACCATGCGATAAAAGACCATCCTTGAAAACTATTGGACACGACAACCCTGGATGGTAGGCCCACATTAATGATCCATTTAGACCATCACTCAATAACCACTAAGTCGAAGGTCCATTTTAATCACAACTAGTCGGGTTACATCCCAAGTATGGGTGTACATTTATAGGTGGGGGTTTTCCACTAATGTACTAGTTTAAAGTCCATAAACAATACACAAATAATCCAAAAGCATGAACAAATATACAGGATGAACATTAAGCAGGTAATATAGCAATTCAATTTCCACCAGCTAACACATGTGATTATAAGAGAGAGATATCAATTATAATTTTTAATAAAAACTATAACTTAAGCTAATGAGAAGATGGAAAGCTCAAGGGGAAGAATCATCACCTTATACTTTGAATCGCCTTCTAGTGTCGCTAAGTGCTTGCGCCCTTAGGATTTGTATCCTATCACAAATCATGAATGTGTACAATTAGGTCCAAGTTCTACTCACTATTTAGGTTTAAGATCATGGCCTAGGATTTGAGTTATTTATCTTAGGGTTTAGTCTTAAATTTAGTTTATAGGATTTGAACTCTAGTTAGTGTATTAGTTACCATTTAACGTTAATGATATAACTATTATTTGTGACCATTGTATTAATTAGTATTACAATTGAAGTATAATGGTACAACCTATTATTAGAGAGAACATTTCCAAGTGGTGGATGCCATGCTAATATCACTAAAGGTAGTTTCATTTATAATAACTAATATTAGGTAACATGATAATAGTAATCATTAAGATGATAGTTAATATTATGATATACTATCATGATAATATTTAAGAGTAATAGATGTAAATTTCTAATAATTGTAACTTTGTTTAATATAGTTAGTATTATTGTAAGTAGTCCATTAATGGTTAATCATTTGTGATTAGTACAATCTACTATCCAAAAAAAATATCTAGGGTGATAAATAAAATATTACCATTTAATAATTGAAATTTGTTTCTAATAACTAGTCCTAGCATAATGATCTACTAATGGCTAACCATGGCTAATATTAATAATCCCAATAACAACAATGGCAACAAATGATAAGAGTGCATCGGAACAAGGCTAGAATGGGGAGGAAAGGTTGACTCACCTTGATGACTCGGTTCGAACCGAGTTGACTCGGCCCAACACAACTCACCCACCCTACTCATTCTCTCCCCTTTTCTCTATCTTTCTTCTTCTCTTTTTCCCATTATTTTCTCCCTTGCTGGGATGTCCAGCAATGGGTCTGGATAGACCAACCCAGCTCAACTCGCTCAGACTCGATGAGTTGACTCAGTTTGGGCCAGACAACCCGCCTTCTTCTCCTTCATTTTCTCTCCTCTCTCTCTCTCTCTTTGAATCTCTCTCTCTCTTTTCTCTTTCTTTCTTCTTCTTTTCTCCTCTCCTTCTGCTGTTGGAAGCGTCCAGCAATGGGCGCAGCATACCATGGCCTAACTCGGCCCAGATTCTATGGCTTGGGCGAGTCAGCGAAGTGCGGCACCCTCCATTAGCAATGTGGTGCTCAGATTTCTCTTAGACGCTCTCTGTCTTCTCATTTAGAGAGGTCTAAAAACTTCTGGACTCAACCTGTCGCACCCCAAACTCAGAAACCGAGCTCACAAAATTCTCGATCACCAAATTCAGTGCCAACAGCCTCCGTAGAACCCCATTCTCGGCTCCCAGCGCCCATTTGCCAGGTTTTGATCCTGGGATGCTACGAGGAGGATTTTCAACATCAGTTTGATTCATAATAAGCACAACCAAAGGCATAACCCACAAACAACAACCAAAAACTCTGTCACATTTTCACTATGATCAAAAACTTTACAAGTACAATGAGCATAAAGGGAAATACAATAAGGATGAACAAAAAGTCCAAAATGATCTGTCACGCGCCCAAGCCTCAGCGCTGTTGCGATCCAACGTCACCTGCACGCAACGGTCGTGCATAAGCTTATAGAAAGCTTAGAGGGTGGTGAAAGTATATGCTCAAGGTGGTAATGCAGTTATGCAGTATCAGAGTAATGAGGAACATGCTGATGAATGCCAAGAATACCATTAGCGGTACCAAGGCCATGCGGTGCAAAGGATGATGTCGGCCATACCAAGGCCATGCAATGTGAAATGCAACTCAAGCATACAAATTCTCATCTAAGTCCACATGTCAATACGGCTCAAATTTGGAATATCACCGGGGTCTAGTACACTCCAAGCCAGATTGCCGCCCCATCGCGCGCAATAAGGTGAGTGAAAAAGACCTCACTATCCGCCTGCCAATATCGGGCTCGGCTCGTCAATAGCGGACCCATTCCTCGAGCTGGTCAGACTCAGCCTAGCATTGCCCCCTACTCTCGGGCGGGTAAGGCCGCACCCCCTTCCAACCGACCACGACACAGTGAAAAGCGCAACCGTCTGGTAATCGACACTGGTGCTCATGCACCCACTCAGTTTACACGTTGGAGCAACCTCTTAGTACCATAAGGGTTTAGGGACTTTCACCCAGGGATATCTATAGTACCCCATGTAGAACAGTATTTTCGGTATCTAATCCTGCCAACCACGATACGTCTGTGGAGGCTACGGCCCTGATGTCGCTAGTGCATACAGTAACCATATCACACAATGTGAATGCATGAATCACACTATCCAGTCATACAGCAATCCTGCACGTATCGTGCGCTCATATAGGGCAACACCCCCTGTACGGGAGCCCCTGAACAATCTGCCCGAAGGCATATATTATGATCAGTCATTTTTTATATCAAGCATACGTATGATGCATATGATCATGAATCATGGAACTAAACATGTTATATGGGATGGATGGTGTTCATAATGAAGATGGGCCTAGACGGCCTACACATTACAGTATGGGCCCTAGGGAAAGTCATAATGCGGACATTTAACCAACACTATACTTGCAATGGGGACGTCAAACCATCATTGTTCCCAAGGTATAGCCCGACGTAAACATCATTACATAACCCATGTTGGGATCGTACATTGCAATGGACCTTAGGTACATCCCATTGGGCCTTAAATACATCAAATGGGCTATATCATATGGGCCTTATATTCATCAAATAGGCCACATCATTGGGCCGCACCAATGGGCCTTATGTGCATTGCAATGGGCCATAACCCGTGGGCCTTAGAATGCATCAAATGGGCCTAATCTTATGGGCCTTATATGTATCAAATGGGCCTCGCCAATTGGGCCCCATATGTACATTAAATGGGCCTCAACCCATAGGTCCCAATACATCTTAATGGGCCTTAACCCATGGGCCCCTAATACATCAAATGGGCCTCGACCCATGGGCTTTATATATAAATCAAAGTGGGCCTCAACCATGGGCCACAAGTAAACTGAGATGGGCCTTAAATACATATTAATGTGGGCCTCGACCACGGGCCACAAGTAAACTGAGATGGGCCTCCCATCACCAGTAAATTATATATAATATAATATAATATAATATATATAGTACATACAATATTATATATAATATAATATTTTATATATATATATAAATATATATACACACACGTACACACCCACACACGCACGCACAGGGACACACCCACTGTGGGCTCAACACAAACATTACAGTGGGCTTCACCGTTCGCCTGGACGGTGGCAGCAAAACACATATATCACTGTGGGCTCCATGTGGGGCCCACCATAATGTTTATACCCCATCCAACCCGTTGATAAGGTCAAGTAGACCTAGATGAAGGGTGAAAACAAATTTCACCCTGATCCAAAACTTCTGTGGACCCAAAAAAAGGTTTCAAGGGTAGAGTTTAATTCACACTGTTTCCTATGATGTGGGCCACCTGAGTCTTGGATCAGGCTGATTTTTGGAGTGGGCCCACGTCAGGGAGTGGCCCACCCTATGAACGGGTTAGATGACAGATAAACATCAAGGTGGGGCCCACGGCTACAGCCATGGGTGGCTGTACGTCCGCCCAGCTTGCCCGGGCGCTGGTGCGCAGGCAGTGCCTGCTGCTCTCTGACACAGTAGCAGCAGCTGCTGTGATGTTATTATTTTTTTATTTTTCTGAGGATTTTACAGGTGGGGTCCACATCTAGAGAATCCACTCCGTCCAATAGCCCTCCATGGCTCCAGACAAGCAAAACAAGCCCAATATTGGGCATATTTCGGCGTATAGACAATCAGGGAAGGTTTCAATGGTGAAAACCACCATTTGATATGGTATGACCTGCCAGGACCTCGGGTTGACACCATTTTTCGGTTCAACGCCTAAAAGGAGGTTGGGAACGGAATGGATGGCGTGGATTGAAGACAATCATCAAGGTGGGGCCAAAATAAGTGGGCCACCCCAAATGCTTGTGAACAAGCTAATATTTTTTTATTACCCTTTTTGTTTAGCGCCCAGGGACGCTGGACGATTTGGCAGTCGACGTGCGTTGGGGTGGGCTCTGCTTAGGTGGGCCACCAAATGATGGGTTGTGTGGGTACTACACATATAAGGTGGGTCCCACTTATAAATGGTTTGGATAGAATACATACCTTGTGGTGGGGTCCATTCAAGTGGGCCACACAACCTCATTATCATCACACATAAAAAAAGAAAATAGAGAGGAAGAGAGAGAGATAGAGAGTGGGACACGCATGATGGAGGGACCCCGGCACTATGGGTCCTCCCTTGCACTAAATCATACATCAAGTGGGTCCCATTACACATAGGCCCATTAAATCAAAATCCAACGGTGGAGATCCCTTCTCCATTAAATTAGATGATCTAGATGACCCTAAGTATGCAAGGAAAATAAACATCATGATGGGATCCATGGAGAATGGCCCCATCATGGAATGATCATGATGATCCAAGTGGGTCATCGGCCACATCTTAGGGTCCAAAGTGAGATCCAAACCATTGATCGGTTGGCCTCACTTGACCCATCTTAAAAACATCAAAAACTACCCTATCAAAGCACCTACCGCTTGATCTTCTTGCTCCCTTAGTTTCCTTAGCTCCTTGTGCTTCTCTTTGATGGAGGAAGATAAGAAATGGATGGCTAGGATGGGAGATCTAGGGATGGAAAGGTGGGCCACACTTGTAGCTTGGAAGAGTTGGAGAGCTCATATGTATGGATTTTTTTTTTGCTTGCTTTAGGAGAGTCTGAAAATGAGAGAGAGACTTGTAAAGAGAGAGGGAGTGATGGGTGATGGAGTGATGGATGTAGTGGTGATGGGTGTAAGAGGCTTTTTTTGACTTTTGTGACTAATGGTGTAAGAGAAGTATGGCTTGTGTAAGAACTTTTTTACTTTGGGGCTTGCTTGGGAAAGGGTGAAAGGTGATGTGTACTTGACATGATGGGATTGATGAGTTGATTGATTGATGTGACATCTCGTAGAGATTTTCTCGGATTTTGCAATGCACGGCGTTTTCCTCGCACCGAACGCTGGCCCACATCTCCCAACCAGGGTATCGTCTCTGCGCGCGAGTCGCGGCGACGACACGGTCGCTAAGGTACAAGTCCTGGGTTGAGTCGACTCAGGTTGACGGCATGAGAATCAGGATCGCGCGCAAATACCGGTTAAGGGTTGAAGGTTGCCGAAATTCGACCAGGAAGACTGTGGAAGCCTATGGAACGGTACGGTCTAGGATACGGGGCTTACACGACCCAGCACGGACCAAACTCAGCTCGGCCTAGACCCCGCTTAGCTCGAGCTTTGCTAGTGTAGCAACGCACTCTCTCTCACTTTCCTTCTTTCCTTTCTTCCATCCTCCTTTTCATCCTTTTCTCCTGCATGGGTTGTTGTAGACATGGCCCACCTTTTGAATGAAACTAATCAGGGGTTAACGGTTGTAACAGGGCTAGTGGTCGTTCTTCTTGATGAGGGAGATGACCCGCCATTAATGGCAGATCACAAATGCCCATGACTTTCTCCAAAATGATGCATGGGAATGGTGTAGATAGATCTATGGGAGCTTAGAGCATGGTCGGATTGAAGCTCTAAAGAGGTTTAGGCGGTGGGTTCGCTGGTGGAAAGGAAACGACTATCCTCGGGGTTTTTGCAAGAAAGGGAGAGAAACGTAGTTACAGTCCCATTCATCCCTCCCTTATAGTAGCTCCAACGTTCATAGGACCGTTAGATGAGGATGGAAGGGCAGGATTAGATCCCACTATCTGGTTTTCTGGAAAACAGTCGGCGGAAGGGTGGTTTTTGACTTCGGTTTTCCACCAGAAACCCTAGCTCACGTGAGCAATCAACGGACGGCTGGGATCTTTCTAGGATGGAGTGTTGAGATAGCATAGGAGTAGCTCACGCGGATCACTAAGCTGGAAGAAAGGAAGGGAGCAGACAGTTTCTATTTTTGAAGACTAGTGTTTGTAGGGCCTCCTTATGTCAAGGATTGTGTGCCTAAACGCACCAGAAAATTCGTCATAACAGTTGCATTTTGGTTACCTTCACCCTCTGAAGCTGATGGACGGATCGGATCCCCTAGGTGGGTGATCTTGGTGGGCCATGGTCGGACGGAAATGGATGTTGTCCATCCCTGTGTCGAACGAAGAGAGAGAGAGAACCTCTCTTCTTAAGGAAATTTCGGTCAAAGGAGCTCTGACCACTCCTGCTGGTATGGTGCACATCCAGCACATTGGCTAAGGTGCACACGCACCCTATCAAGTGGGGTCCACCGTGATGCTTGTGATAAATCCACTCCGTCCATCCCACTTATAAGGCCCAATAAGAGCCCTTGACCAGACATCAGATGGCTCCAAGGCTCAGGTGGCCCATACAACTTGAATTTTGAGTTTTACTTGTGGATTCTCATCAATCTGATGATCAGATCATCCCGGAATCGAATATCAACGGTTAAAAAGGGTCCTATTGGCTGTTTGTATGTCTTTTGTAATGAGTGACTAACCATAGACTAATATTAATATAATTTTTTTATTATTTTCGTATATTACTTATACTTACAATATTTAAAATCTCATACATATATATATATAATTACAATTTCTAATAATAACATGCTATTAATCATGTATTTATTAATATATAATTCCCTAACATACAATATCCTATTACACATGTGTATGGATTGAAAATTGTACAATATCTCTTTTAAAATCTCATTGTTAAATAATATACTATCTTATTAAAATATCTCACAATTTTTGTATAAAATATTTAATTCTACGTTGATATTTATAATTCAATTATACATCGTAAAATTATTATCCATTATGCTTAGTTAATATAATATTATTTTCATAATACTTTATGTACATTAAATATATAGGTGCAGACTATTTTTCAACGGTCAGATTTAAACTAGGATGAACGTAAGTGCTTACTAAGGTCTGGGTTGTATTTATGCTAAGCTTGGTTATACGGTAACACCCGAGTACTTGAAAGTACGGGGTGTTACAATCTACCCCCCTTATAGAGAATTTCGTCCCTGAAATTCAGTGCTTCTATTATTATTAAGGATGATGATAATATCCATTATATTCCATCTCACCCTCTCTGTCTCCTCTCTGCCCTTTTCTTTTCTTCTCTTCCTATCTCTCTCTTTTTCTTTCTCATTTCCTCACCTCAGCGAGATCGCTGGGCCGAAACCCGGACACCAACTCGCACCAGCGAAGAGCGTGAAGTGGTGCAACGGCTGCACCCACCTCCTCTCTCTCTCTACTATATTTTCTTCTTCCTTTCTACTATCTGCTTCCAAAAATGCCTGGAGTGAGTCATCCCGACTCGAGCTGGTGCAGCGGGAGGTCGAACAGCAATCGGTTGGGCTGAGGCAGTGCGGCGGACCGCACCCACGCACCTACTTCTTCCTTCTTCTCTTTTCTTCTTTTCTTTTTAGACCTATCCCACTAGGCCTGGACGAGGCCGGACGAAGGCTAAAACCAACAGCAACCTCCTGTTTCTCGGTGGAGAAGAAGACAGCCATTAATGGTGTTTTGCAAATGAGAGCTTCTTCCTTCGATCTGCTTCTTTCAAACAGTCCATATGGACCCTACGAAGCTTGTAGATGAGCTTCTTCGAAGGTTGGAGGTGATAAGGTCGGTGGGTTCGAAGGTAGAACGGAAAAAGCCGTTTTCTCGGGTTGCCGCAGGAATGGTGGTAATAGGGCGTTTCTCTTTCTTTTGTAGGGATTTCAGCACCCTTGGGACCGTCGGATTGGATCGGAAGGCTCAGATGCCATCCCGCCATCCGGTTTTCTAAAACTATGGGAAGGATAGGTGTCAGTTTTGCATAGAGAGCCCTAGCACCCGAGCAACAGACGGACAGTTGGGATCTGTCTCAGCGAAGGGTTGGGATTGGAGGATGCCTCCCACCACGCGGATCACTGAGCTGGCTGGGAGAGGGTAGTTTCCCCTTTAGGAAACATGGTTGTATGAAGCCCGCTTGCGCCCGTGAATGTTCATCTGTATGCGCATTACCCTGTCTAAAACTCCTTGGTTTTGGTCAGAGCCATGCTCTGAGTGTGATGGACGGCTCGAATCTCGCATGTGACAATAGATGGTGGGCACACTAATCGAACAGTGGCGTCGTCCATCGGAAGGAAGAAAAACGAAAGAGGGAGAGAATCTCTCCATTTGCGGGAAGTCACGGGTCAGACCCATTTGACTATGCTAGGCCGACCAGTGTACAGTGGGTGTTCATAGGTTCGTGTACGTGCATGGGTTAAAAGGTGGGGTCCACGCACTTCTTGAGTAATTTGCACCATCTATTCCGTTTGGGGGTTCCTAAGAAGGGCCTTAGATTAAGGATCAGGTTGATGGGATGCCTGAGTGGGGCCCACAATTTGATTTGGGCTCTATTGTGGATTCTCAACGATCTGGCGGTCAGATTGTCCCGAAATTGAACGTCAACGACTAAATGATCCTAATGACTCTTTTAATTACTAGTCAGCTACTAATATCAATATTAATTTTATTACTATTGCGCATTACCTATAGTTACATTGATTAAATAATTTAAACTTATATAAATAAATTTTTTATATTAACATACTACTATTTACATGCTATTGACCACGCATTTACTAGTGTATAATTCCTAATATCTTTTATCATACTACATATATATATGAATTGGACATTGTACAACATCCTATTTAAAATCACATTATTACATAATATAAAATTTTATTCAAATATCTAATAATTGAAATTTGTTTCTAACAACTAGTCCTAGCATAATGATCTACTAATGGCTAACCATGGCTAATATTAATAATCCTAATAACAACAATGGCAACAAATGATAAGAGTGCATCGAAACAAGGCTAGAATGGGGAGGAACGGTTGACTCACCATGATGACTCGGATCGAACCGAGTTGACTCGCCCCAACACAACTCACCCACCCTACTCATTCTCTCCTTTTTTCTCTATCTTTCTTCTTCTCTTTTTCCCATTATTTTCTCCCTTACTGGGATGTCTAGTAACATGTCTGGACAAACCAACCTAGCTTGACTTGCTCAGACTCGATGAGTTGACTTAGTTTGGGCCGAACAACCCATCTCTTCTCCTTCATTTTCTCTCCTCTCTCTTCTCTCTCTCTCTTTTCTGTTTCTTTCTTCTTCTTTTCTCCTCTCCTGCTACTGGAAGCGTCTAGCAATGCGCACAGCATACTATGGCCTAACTCGGCTCAGATTATGTGGCTTGGGCGAGTCAACGAAGTGCAGCACCCCCCACTAGCAGTGTGGTGCTCGGATTTCTCTCAGACGCTCTCTGTCTTCTCATTTAGAGAGGTCTAAAAACTTCTGGACTCGACCCAGCACGGACCAAACTCAGCTCGGCCCAGACCCCGCTCAGCTCGAGCTTTGCTAGTGCAGCAACACACTCTCTCTCACTTTCCTTCTTTCCATTTCCTCTTTCCTCTTTTTCATCCTTTTCTCCTGCATGGGTTGTTGTAGACATGGCCCACCTTGTGAACGAAACTGATCAGGGGTTAACGGTTGTAACAGGGCTAGTGGTCGTTCTTCTTGATGAGGGAGATGACCCGCCATTAATGGCAGATCACAAACGCCCATGACTTTCTCCAAAACGATGCATGGGAATGGTGTAGACGGATCTATGGGAGCTTAGAGCATGGTCGGATTGAAGCTCTAAAGAGGTTTAGGCGGTGGGTTCGCTGGTGGAAAGGAAACGACTATCCTCTGGGGTTTTTGCAAGAAAGAGAGAAACGTAGTTACAGTCCCATTCATCCCTCCCTTATAGCAGCTCCAACGTTCATAGGACCGTTAGATGAGGATGGAAGGCCAGGATCAGATCCCACTATCTGGTTTTCTGGAAAACAGTCGGCGGAAGGGTGGTTTTTGGCTTCGGTTTTCCACTAAAAACCTTAGCTCACGTGAGCAATCAACGGACGGCTGGGATCTTTCTAGGATGGAGTGTTGAGATAGCATAGGAGTAGCTCACGTAGATCGCTGAGCTGGAAGAAAGGAAGGGAGCAGACAGTTTCTATTTTTGAAAACTAGTGTTTGTAGGGCCTCTTTGCGTCGAGGATTGTGTGCCTAAACGCACCAGAAAATTCGTCATAACAGTTGTATTTTGGTCAGCTCCACCCTCTGAAGCTGATGGATGGATCGGATCCCCTAGGTGGGTGATCTTGGTGGGTCATGGTCGGACGGAAATGGACGTTGTCCGTCCCTGTGTCGAACGAAGAGAGAGAGAGAACCTCTCTTCTTAAGGAAATTTCGGTCAAAGGAGTTTTGGGTTGGCATTAAAATTTAGGAAAAAGGTGTTCAACCATTCCCCACATTGAACTAGTTTAAGTTGAAAAAGGTAATTAAATTTATTTATTTTTAATAAGGCTAAAGTAAAAGTTTGCATGCATATTGTTTTTATCAAAATTTAAATCTCATACAGTATAAATGGAAACAATATCCTATATAGTAAATGAGGTGTTTTTTGGAGTATATAATTCCCTAACATACAATATCCTATTACACATGTGTATGGATTGAAAATTGTACAATATCTCTTTTAAAATCTCATTGTTAAATAATATACTATCTTATTAAAATATCTCACAATTTTTGTATAAAATATTTAATTTTACGTTGATATTTATAATTCAATTATACATCGTAAAATTATTATCCATTATGCTTAGTTAATATAATACTATTTTCATAATACTTTATGTACATTAAATATATATGTGCAGACTATTTTTCAACGGTCAGATTTAAACTAGGATGAACGTAAGTGCTTACTAAGGTCTGGGTTGTATTTATGTTAAGCTTGGTTATATGGTAACACCCGAGTACTTGAAAGTACGGGGTGTTACAATCTACCCCCCTTATAGAGAATTTCGTCCCTGAAATTCAGTGCTTCTATTATTATTAAGGATGATGATAATATCCATTATATTCCATCTCACCCTCTCTGTCTCCTCTCTACCCTTTTCTTTTCTTCTCTTCCTATCTCTCTCTCTTTTTCTTTCTCATTTCCTCACCTCAGCGAGATCGCTGGGCCGAAACCCAGACACCAACTCGCACCAGCGAGTAGCGTGAAGTGGTGCAACGGCTGCACCCACCTCCTCTCTCTCTCTCTCTACTCTATTTTCTTCTTCCTTTCTACTGTCTGCTTCTAAAAATGCCTGGAGTAAGTCATCCTGACTCGAGCTGGTGCAGCGAGAGGTCGAACAGCAACCCCCAACTCAGTTCGAGGTCGGCAGCAACCCGTGCGCATGGCCAGTGACTCGGTTGGGCTGAGGCAGTGCGGCGGACCGCACCCACGCACCTACTTCTTCCTTCTTCTCTTTTCTTCTTTTCTTTTTAGACCTATCCCACTAGGCCTGGATGAGGCCGGACGAAGGCTAAAACCAACAGCAACCTCCTGTTTCTCGGTGGAGAAGAAGACAACCATTAATGGTGTTTTGCAAATGAGAGCTTCTTCCTTCAATCTGCTTCTTTCAAACGGTCCATATGGACCCTACGAAGCTTGTAGATGAGCTTCTTCGAAGGTTGGAGGTGATAAGGTCGGTGGGTTCGAAGGTAGAACGGAAAAAGCCGTTTTCTCGGGTTGCCACAGGAATGGTGGTAATAGGGCGTTTCTCTTTCTTTTGTAGGGATTTCAGCACCCTTGGGACCGTCGGATTGGATCGGAAGGCTCAGATGCAATCCTGCCATCCAGTTTTCTAAAACTATGGGAAGGATAGGTGTCAGTTTTGCATAGAAAGCCCTAGCACCCGAGCAATGGACGGACAGTTGGGATCTGTCTCAGCGAAGGGTTGGGATTGGAGGATGCCTCCCACCGCGCGGATCGCTGAGCTGGCTGGGAGAGGGCAGTTTCCCCTTTAGGAAACATGGTTGTATGCAGCCCGCTTGCGCCCGTGAATGTTCATCTGTATGCGCATTACCCTGTATAAAACTCCTTGGTTTTGGTCAGAGCCATGCTCTGAGTGTGATGGACGACTCGGATCTCGCATGTGACAATAGATGGTGGGCACACTGATCGAACAATGGCGTCGTCCATCGGAAGGAAGAAAAACGAAAGAGGGAGAGAATCTCTCCATTTGCGGGAAGTCACGGGTCAGACCCATTTGACTGTGCTAGGCCGACCAGTGCACAGTGGGTGTTCATAGGTTCGTGTACGGGCATGGGTTAAAAGGTGGGGTCCACGCACTTCTTGAGTAATCTGCACCATCTATTCCGTTTGGGGGTTCCTAAGAAGGGCCTTTGATTAAGGATCAGGTTGATGGGACGCCTGAGTGGGGCCCACAATTTGATTTGGGCTCTATTGTGGATTCTCAACGATTTGGCGGTCGGATTGTCCCGAAATTGAACGTCAACGACTAAATGATCCTAATGACTCTTTTAATTACTAGTCAGCTACTAATATCAATATTAATTTTATTACTATTGCGCATTACCTATAGTTACATTGATTAAATAATTTAAACCTATATAAATAAAAATTTTATATTAACATACTACTATTTACATGCTATTGACCACGCATTTACTAGTGTATAATTCCTAATATCTTTTATCATACTACATATATATATGAATTAGAAATTGTACATCCTATTTAAAATCACATTGTTACGTAATATAAAATTTTATTCAAATATCTAATAATTAAAATTTGTTTCTAACAACTAGCCCTAGCATAATGATCTACTAATGGCTAACCATGGCTAATATTAATAATCCTAATAACAACAATGGCAACAAATGATAAGAGTGCATCGGAACAAGGCTAGAATGGGGAGGAACGGTTGACTCACCTTGATGACTCGGATCGAACCGAGTTGACTCGGCCCAACACAACTCACCCACCCTACTCATTCTCTCCTTTTTTCTCTATCTTTCTTCTTCTCTTTTTCCCATTATTTTCTCCCTTGCTCGGATGTCCAGCAATGGGTCTGGATAGACCAACCTAGCTCGACTTGCTCAGACTTGATGAGTTGACTCAGTTTGGGCCGGACAACCCGTCTTCTTCTCCTTCATTTTCTCTCCTCTCTCTCTCTTTGAATCTCTCTCTCTCTCTCTTTTCTCTTCCTTTCTTCTTCTTTTCTCCTCTCCTTTTGCTGCTGGAAGCGTCCAACAATGGGCGCAGCATACCATGGCCTAGCTTGGCCCAGATTCTGTGGCTTGGGCGAGTCAGCGAAGTGCGGCACCCTCCACTAGCAATGTGGTGCTCAGATTTCTCTCAGACGCTCTCTGTCTTCTCATTTAGAGAGGTCTAAAAACTTCTGGACTCGACCTGTCGCTCCCCAAACTCGAAAACCGGGCTCACAAAATTTTCGTGCAGCAACACACTCTCTCTCACTTTCCTTCTTTCCATTTCTTCTTTCCTCCTTTTCATCCTTTTCTCCTGCATGGGTTGTTGTAGACATGGCCCACCTTGTGAACGAAACTGATCAAGGGTTAACGGTTGTAACAGGGCTAGTGGTCGTTCTTCTTGATGAGGGAGATGACCCGCCATTAATGGCAGATCACAAACACCCATGACTTTCTCCAAAACGATGCATGGGAATGGTGTAGACGGATCTATGGGAGCTTAGAGCATGGTCAGATTGAAGCTCTAAAGAGGTTTAGGCGGTGGGTTCGCTGGTGGAAAGGAAACGACTATCCTCTGGGGTTTTTGCAAGAAAGGGAGAGAAACGTAGTTACAGTCCCATTCATCCCTCCCTTATAGCAGCTCCAACGTTCATAGGACCGTTAGATGAGGATGGAAGGCCAGGATCAGATCCCACTATCTGGTTTTCTGGAAAACAGTCGGCGGAAGGGTGGTTTTTGGCTTCGGTTTTCTACCAGAAACCCTAGCTCACGTGAGCAATCAACGGACGGCTGGGATCTTTCTAGGATGGAGTGTTCAGATAGCATAGGAGTAGCTCACGCGGATCGCTGAGCTGGAAGAAAGGAAGGGAGCAGACAGTTTCTATTTTTGAAAACTAGTGTTTGTAGGGCCTCTTTACATCGAGGATTGTGTGCCTAAATGCACCAGAAAATTCGTCATAACAGTTGTATTTTGGTCAGCTCCACCCTCTGAAGCTGATGGACGGATCGGATCCCCTAGGTGGGTGATCTTGGTGGGTCATGGTCGGACGAAAATGGACGTTGTCCGTCCCTGTGTCGAACGAAGAGCGAGAGAGAGAACCTCTCTTCTTAAGGAAATTTCGGTCAAAGGAGCTCTGACCACTCCTGCTGGTACGGTCCACATCCAGCACATTGGCTAAGGTGCACACGCACCCTATCAAGTGGGGTCCACCGTGATGCTTGTGATAAATCCACTCCGTCCATCCCACTTGTAAGGCCCAATAAGAGCCCTTGACCGGACATCAGATGGCTCCAAGGCTCAGGTGACCCATACAACTTGAATTTTGAGTTTTACTTGTGGATTCTCATCAATCCGATGACCAGATCATCCCGGAATCGAATATCAACGGTTAAAAAGGGTCCTATTGGCTGTTTGTATATCTTTTGTAATGAGTGACTAACCATAGACTAATATTAATATAATTTTTTTATTATTTTCGTATATTACTTATACTTAGAATATTTAAAATCTCATACATATATATATATAATTACAATTTCTAATAATAACATGCTATTAATCATGTATTTATTAATATATAATTTCCTAACATACAATATCCTATTACACATGTGTATGGATTGAAAATTGTACAATATCTCTTTTAAAATCTCATTGTTAAATAATATACCATCTTATTAAAATATCTCACAATTTTTGTATAAAATATTTAATTCTACGTTGATATTTATAATTCAATTATACATCGTAAAATTATTATCCATTATGCTTAGTTAATATAATATTATTTTCATAATACTTTATGTACATTAAATATATAGGTGCAGACTATTTTTCAACGGTCAGATTTAAACTAGGATGAACGTAAGTGCTTACTAAGGTCTGGGTTGTATTTATGCTAAGCTTGGTTATACAGTAACACCCGAGTACTTGAAAGTACGGGGTGTTACAATCTACCCCCCTTAAAGAGAATTTCGTCCCCGAAATTCAGTGCTTCTATTATTATTAAGGATGATGATAATATCCATTATTTTCCTACACATACAAATGTATGCCACTAGGCGCCCAAAACTGAGGTCGTTACACAATTCCCATTATTTCTTGTAGTGTGGCCCACTCGAGCCTTAGATCTGCCTTGTTTCTAGTCTTATTCCCTAAAATGATATGGAAAAACGGATGGACAATGTGGATAAAAACATATACACATGGTAGGCCCCACATAGCTCTTTGACAGGACCTTCGTCTCTAGCTAAGATCCTGTGAGGGTAGTATGTAATCTCAGCTCGAATTTGGGGGGGAGTGGATTATGTGAGACCTGGGATCCACCAAGGTGGGTGAGACTCCTGACTATGAGGCCCACTGTGAGGTATGTGACTACATCCACATTGTCCATCTGTAATGAAAGCTCATTTTAGGCCATGATCCAAAAAAAAATAAAAATGAAGTAACTCCAAATCCCAGATGGACCATAGTACAAGAAACATTGGTGATTGACTATTAAAAACTTCTCGTGGGCCACAAAAACTTTGGATCAAGATGATATCTGTGTGGTCTCTTCATTTAGGTGTTTGTGACCTTATCAACAAGTTGGATTGTAAATAAACATTTTGGTGGAATTCATGATGTTTTTAATGATGAGGATTAAATCACAACTATTTCCTATAGCTTGGTTTGCCTAAAAATTTTGTTAGCTTCAATTTTGGGATGATGCCCTGAAATGAACTTTCAAAATGGTTGGGCAGTGTGGATTTAAGGTACACACATCACTGTGAGCCCCATAGTCAGTGTCCCACACGTGGGTGGATTCAGGTCTCACCTAATCTGCTCAATGAGACTCGCCCAAGATGGTGCGGCACTTACCATGGGGCCCAACTTGAATTATGTATTCTAGATCCACTCAATCCATCCATTTTTCCAAACAATTTTAGGGCATTATACAAACAATGAAGCAAATCCAATTATCAAGTGAGCCATACCATAGGAAACAGTGGTGATTGACCATTAATGGGGGCTCACGAAAGTTCCGAGGCACATGACATTTGGATCATACTCATTTTTGGGAACGGTCCCTGAATGGTTTGGAAAAATGGATGGACAGCATGGATAAAAGTAAAACAAATACATTATGATGGGGTTACACAACATCATCCAAAGAGGCTATTGACATCGTAAGTACACGATCTGGATCCACTAAAGTGGGTGGGACCCCTGACTGTGGGGCCCATTGTGATGTATGTGACTACATCTATGCTGTTCATCTGTATTAAAATGCTCATTCTTGGGCACGATCCAAAAAGTAAAGCAGATCCAAATCTCAGATGGACCATAGTACAGGAAACAATAGTAAATGACCATTAAAAATTTCTTGTGGGCTACAAAAGCTTCGGATTAAGATGATATTTGTGTGGTCTCTTCATATTGGTCTTTTTGGCCTTATCAGCATGCTGGATGGCAAATAAATATTCCAATGGAATCCATGAAGTTTTTGATGGTAGGGATTCAATCACGACTATTTTACTGGGGCAAATGAGTCAAATTAACATATTTCAAACATTTCATATACTACTTAATAAACAAGTTGTTCTAGATTTAATACTAGTTTCCGACTTCATATTTAGACTTCAGATTTAGATTTCAGATTCAATGACCTTAGACTTCAAATTTAAAATTTAACAAATAATCCCTCTTAATTACTCATCCATTCCTGATTTAGGGCATATTTGTTAACTCTAAAAAATATTTCTTAATGCGGAAATGAGAAAATGATTCGTGTTAAATATTGTTTGTTAACGCCAAATTCGAAAAACACCAATTGATTTTTCATTGATTTATTTTGACGACTGGGGCTTGGCTTAATGGTAAATATGGAATAAGCTATATGAATTCTTCTATATAAAAAATTGCTTCAATTCTTGTACATAAAAAAATTGCTTTCAAGTTATGACCGGTATTTTTTCTCCTATGAGTAGTTTGCGTAATACAAAACCCAACTTTTAACATAGGGAACTTCTTTAGGCCTCACCATGATTTATGTATTAGATCCACACCATCCATCTACTTTTTCAGATCATTCTAGAGTATGAACCCAAATTTGAGGCACATATAAAACTCAAGTGGACCACACCATAGAAACCAACGAAAATGAATAACTATTGTTGAAACTTTCCTATAATCAAATGTGATGTTTATTTCCCATATAACCTTTTCATAAGGTCACACAGACCTGGATGAAAAAGGAAAAACACAAATATTAGCTTCTTTATGGCCTTCTATGGCCTAAAGAAATTTTCAACGGTAAGCACCCGATTTTCATTATTTCTTGCATTGTGGCCCACTTGAGCCTTACATCTACCGCTTTTTTATCTTATGCCCCCAAATAATATGGAAAAGTGGATGGATGGTGTGGATAAAACATATACATCAGGCTAAGCCTCACAGAGTCACTAAGGGCGTGTTTGGGCGGTGGGATTATAAGGGATTAGGTGGGATGGGATTCAAAAAGCATAATTATTACCCATGGCAGGGATTGCCCCCTGTTACTATGGGATAAGATTAATGCCATGGTTTGTTGGTAATAGGGTGGTATATTGAATAGATATACCCACCATCATTTGAAATTACTGAGAATAACACACGTGTTATATCTAAACTGTTCATTTCTTTTGTAACCTCATTTTAAGGCATGGGTCTAAAAATGAGGTAGATTCAAAATTTATGTGGCCCCAAAGAAGTTTTCAACGGTAAGTATTCAATCCTGTTGCTTTCTATGGTGGGGTCCACTTGAGCTTTAGATTTACCTGATTTTTTGGCTCATGCTCTAAAATAATCTTAAAAAAATGGGTGGACAGTGTGGATATATATAGCCCACATTATTAAAAAATGGGTGGACAGTATGGATATATATAGCCCACACATCATGGTGGGACATACACAACTTGCTAACATTTAGTGAAATTCACACGGACCAATGCAATTCCATCTAATCTAATTCGGAGCTTTCCCATTCTTCCCAAACATAGGGTGGAATTGACACATGACCAGATGAATCCCTTCCCACCCAATCCCTTCTAATCCCACTGCCCAAACACGCCCTAACAGGGGCCGCCCTTTTCCAGCCGGCATGGGATTGGATGTATGCGGATTTCTTGCTAAAGCTTTTTCGTAAGGTTACCGCATCGGGATGTAAGGTGGGGTCCACCGTGATGTTTATGAGAAATCCAACCTGTCCATCCATTTTTTGAGCTTATTTTAGGACATGCGGCAAGAAATGAGGAGGATCCAAAACTCAAGTGGGCCATATGAAATGTAACTGTGGAAAAGGAATGCCTCCCGTTGAAACTTTCTTAGGCTTCACTTTGATGTTTATATGCCATCCAAATTGCTTATAAGGTCATTTTCACTGAGATGAAGTGAAAACACCAAAAACTTAGACCAATGCAAAACCTTTGTGGCCATATAAATATTTCAATGGTGGTCACTAAATCTGCACAGTTTCCTCTCGTGTGGCCCATTTGAGTTTTGGAACTACCTTATTTTCGGTCGCATGTTCTAAAACTAGCTAGAAAAATGGATTTACAAGTTAAATTTCTCAAAAGCATTGCAGTGGGCTCACCCAAAATCCTTGCGCTGAAACTTCCTCCAAAACGCTTTTCCATGAAATCCGCTTCCATGCAGATTGCCTGCTACCGCTGTCAATGGTGAGGAGGGATTGGGCAATGCTTTTTGTGTGCCAGCATAATATGTGTTTTATCTGTACCATTCATCTATTTTTTTCGATCATTTTAATGCGTTGGCTTAAAAATGAGATAGATCCAAATCTAATGTGGACCACACCACAAGAAAACAGTGGTGATTGAACACACACCATTAAAAACTTTCTAGGCCCACTGTAATATTTATTTACCATCTAACTTGTTGATTAGATCACACAGACATGTATGAAGGAAAAACACAAATATTAGGTTCATCTATAACTGTTTTTGTCCCCCATAAAGCTTTTAATAACAAGCATTCAATCACCACTATTTCCTATATGGTTTGGTCCACATGAAATTTGAATCTTCCTCATTTTTTGTATCATTCCCTAAAATGTTCTGAAAAAATAGATGGACGATGTGGGTAAAACATGTACATTATGGTGGGGGCACACACAAAACTATTTAATAGCCACCTCAATGTGGCAACGTCAGTAAGCAATCCCCATCCAGATCCACTATGCTGCTGGGACACGAGATTTCTAGTGAAAGCCTTTTGCAAGAAGTTCCTATGCTGGAACATAGGGGGGCCCACCTTGATATTTGTAAGAAATCTACCCTATCCATCCATTTTGTGAGTTTATTTTAGGATATGGGATCGAAAGTGAGCTGGATCCAATATTCAAGAGGGCCGAAACACATGAGGATTGAATGTCCACATTTGAAATATTCAAGGGGGCCATAGAGGTTTTGAATCAGGGAAATATTTTGTTATGAGTTCAACCCAGTAGGAATGACATTATGAACGATATGGATGGCATTTAAACATCATTGTCGACCCCATGAAGGTTTCAACTGTAGGAATTTCCCTATCCATCTTTTCCTTTCGTGTGGTCCACTTGAGTCTTAGATGGTCTCAAAACTTAAAATAATCTCAAAAAATCGATGGACGGAGTAGATTTCTCACAAAAATCACGGTGGTAATATTTAATACGTTTTTTCATATAACTTGGTTTGTTATAACTTTAAAAATGTCATTTATTTTTATGCAGATAAATATTATTTGGTTGATGCTACTTATACTCACATAAGAGGATTTATGGCATCATACTATAATGTTCGGTATTAGTTGGGTGACTTTCGTAGTAGTGGGCCGCCTACTAGTAAATATAAGGTTTTTAATCATATGAATGCAAGTTACGGAATGTAATCGAAATGGCTTTTAGCATGTTGAAGGCGAGTTTTGTAATTTTGAAGCGGATGCCACCATATTCCTGTTGAGGGCCATTGCATAAAACCTTAGGATCTTGCCTCCCAAAAAATATTAGAATTATGGGATAATAAAGCAATGAAATAAATCAAAGCATAAACCACATGACACAAGGGATTTTTATGTGGAAAATCCTCTAAGAGGTAAAAACTACGGGACCTAGTTCAAATCAACAATCTATTGTGAAGTAGAATGTTACAACTGATCACAAGCATACACCGTTGGGTCAAACCTTCTTAACTCACGCAGGAGCGGATGAACAATAAGAGAATAAAGAAAAACGGAGAGATCTCACCGATCACGAGGATGCAGAAGCGTTGAGACGTTGACTGTGAAGTAGATCACCTCTACGAGCAAAACCTCCCTTCCACAAGCTTCTTCTTCTCTCTCTCTCTCATACTTTTGATAGCCCTAAACCCTTTAACAAACCCTTGCAAAATTTTAGGAGACTCTCTTGCATGCCCTAAAACAGCCCTAGGGACCCATATTGATAGTTTGGGAAACTCCTTTCCGCATCTCTGTGAAAACCACCTTAAATTTACGCAATTCACACAAAATCTAAACATGAATCTGCGTAACATCGACTGGTTGAACAGGGTCCTCGACTGGTCGAGCGGACCCTCGACCAGTCGAGCAGACTCCTCGACTGGTCGAGTACCACGGAGTTCCAAAACCAATTGCTCGCTGGACTTTGAGTTGAGCGCTACTCGACCGGTCAAGCACTACCCTCGACCGGTCGCGCAAGGCACTCGACCAGTCGAGCCTGAGGAGAAAATCCCCATCAAATCTCCCCCTTTCGACTCAGGAGAAATCTGTCATCTTCAAGCCAGTCAAGTTTCTATAAACCTCAAACTTACCCTTAAGCAATGCCCTCGTCATCATGTCTGATCCATTATCGTCCATGTGGACCTTCTCAAGCTGTAACAACTTTTATTCAAAAGTATCTCTGATCCAGTGATATCGAATCTCTATGTGCTTTGACTTGGAATGCTGACTTGGATTCTTCCTCAAGTGTATAGGACTTTGACTATCGCAATAGATCACGTGCTGCTCCTGCTTCAGGCTAAGTTCTTGTAGGAACCTCTTCATCCAAAACATCTCTTTACATGCCTCTATGACCGCAATGTACTTGGCCTTTGTCGTCGACAATGCTACGACTTTTCTGTATCTTGCTCTGCCAAGAGACCGGTCCCCCTGCAAACGTGAACACGAACCCTGATGTAGACTTCTTGGAGTCTATGTCACCTGCCATATCTACATTTATGTAGCCCTCTAACACAGGTTTTCTGTCACCATAGCATAGACTCAACCTAGATGAGCCTCTTAGATACCGCAGTATTTATTTCATTGCTGTCCAATGCTCTTTGTCAGGATTAACAAGATACCGGCTGACAACACCAACTGCATATGCTATGTCTAGACGCGTATACACCATAGCATACATCAAACTTCCTACCGCTAACGCGTATGGTATCTTCCTCATCACATCCACCTATGCCTTTGTCTTCGGACACTGCTTGTCGCTTAATATAAAGTGACCATTCAGTGGAGTACTGACCAGCTTCGCTGCATTCATATTGAACTACTCTAAGACTTTCTCAATATATCGCTCTTGTGACAGCCAAAGCTTCATACTGCTTCCGTCACGAGTTATCTCTATTCCTAAGATCTGCTTAGCTGGGCCCAAGTCTTTCGTCGCTAATGACTTGCCCAACTCTTGTTTCAGCTTGTCAATTTTTTTGATGTCTTTTCCTATGATGAGCATGTCATCAATGTATAACAACAGAACTAAGAAATCACCATCTGAGAACTTGCACGTGAAAACATATTGGTCCGACTCCATTCTATCATATCCATGCTTTAACATGAACGAGTTAAACTTCTTGTACCATTGTTGTGGAGCTTGTTTCTACCCATATAAGCTCTTTCTTAGCCTACATATTATATGCTCTTTGCCCTTGACTTCAAACCCCTCTAGTTGATGCATGTAGATCTCTTCTTCCAAGTCATCATGGAGAAATGTAGTTTTAATATTTAACTGCTATATCTTCAAATCCATGCTAGCCGCTAACCCAAGCAACACTCGTATGGATGTCATCTTCACCACTGGTGAGAATATCTCCTTGAAGTCTATACTTTTTCTTTGACTGAACCCTTTCACTACAAGTCGGGCCTTGAACATTGTCTGTGAATTCTTTTGCTCAATCTTCTTTATGAACACTCACTTGTTGTTTAGAGCTTTCTTGCCCTTAGGCAAATTCACCATATCATAGGTATAGTTCTTATGCAAGGATTTCATCTCCTCTTGTATAGCTTTCAACCACTTCCCCTTATGCTCGTCGGTTAGGGCTTCAGAATAATCTTCTGGCTCTCCCCCATCAGTAAGCATAATGTACTCATGTGGCGAGTATCTCTCAACTGTCTATCCCTGAATGACCTCCTCACCTGCGGCTCAACAGGTGGATCAAGTGGGAGTTACTCTCACGATTCATCTTCTGTAAGAACTTCTTTGTCCTCTGCACCTTACTGTACTCCTTTGTTATCAGGCACCATGGGAGGAATAACCGGATCCATGTCTCCTAACTCACCTGAACTAGGCTGGTTCTTCCCTGGCTTACAAATGTCTTCTATACATTGATCTTCAAAGAATATCACATCTCTAATCCTGATGAGCTTCTTCTCAGTCAGATCCCACAATCTATAACTGAACTTTTCATCACTGTACCCCAATAACACATATTGCCCGATCTTCATATCGAGTTTGTACCTCTCGTCTGTTGGTACATGAACGGATGCCCTGCATCCAAACACCCTGAGATGACTGTACGATGGATCTTGTCCAGTCCACACCTTTTCGGTTACTTCTCTATTTAACGGGGTTGATGGAGACCTGTTTATCAAATACACTGCCGTGTGCATTGCTTCTTCCCAGAACGTCTTGGGCAACTTCGCATGGGATAACATGCATCTGATTCTCTCTACAATGGTGTAATTCATTTGCTCAGCCATACCATTATGTTGGGAGGTCTTAGGAACCGTTTGTTCATGTTGTATACCCAGGAGCTTACAATACTCATGAAAGTCACCGATGTATTCACCACCATTGTCAGTGCGGATGCACTTCAATGATCTACCTGTCTCTCTCTCGACCACAGCATGAAACAATTTAAACACATTAAATACCTCGTCCTTGGATTTCAAAACATAAACCCAAACCCTCCTAGATGCATCATCTATAAAAGTGACAAAATACAATGCCCCACCCAAGGTTTTTGTCCTCATAGGACCACAAACATCAGAATAAATCAAATCTAATGTATGCACTTTATTAACATGAGAAACAGTTTTAACAAATGAAACTCTATGTTGTTTCCCTGATAAACAATCAATACAGGTTTTGAGAGGTATACCTGTCACGTTTAAAAGAAGTCGCTTCCTCGCTAGTAGTTGAAGCCATTTTTCACTCATGTGGCCTAGACGCCTGTGCCACATGTCAATAGTTAAATCTTTCACTGCGTTCAACCCACCATTGCCTACACTGGCACTTGCCTTATAAAGGGTGCAACACTTCTTTCCTCTAGTCACGATCAATGAACCCTTGATGAGCTTCCAACACCCACCAACAAATCGGCTTTTATAACCATCATCATCCAACCTTCCCGTCGACATCAATTTGAGGCGAAGGTCTGGCATGTGCCTTACATCCCTGAGAACCAATTTGCAGCCCACATCGATTTTCACACAAATATCACCGACCCCTATGATCTTTGATATGCCAGAATTTTCCATATTCACGGTCCCAAAGTTACCTGACTGATAGCTTGTCAAGAAGTCTCTGCGTGGAGTCACATGAAATGAGGTTCTCGAATCTATCACCCAGTCGGTGTCCTGACTCGTAGCCATGATATAAACATCATGATCTACTGAAAGAATAACTACAACATCGCCATCTAAAGTGATCACAGTAGAATCTGATTTATCTTCCTTCTCCTTTCCTTTTTCTTTCTTGTCATTCTTCTTACGACATTTATGCTTATAGTGGCCATTCTTATCATAATTCCAGCATTCAACATCTTTCTTGGTACTCGACTTGCCTCTTGATTTATCTTGGGCATTCCCGCCTTTTCTGTTCTTTCCTCTTCCCTGTTCTTATATCACAAGAGCCTCTTGCTGAGTAGACCCCTGAGACTTCTTCCCTGTCTCCTCATTGAAGAGACAACTAGTTACCTATTCCATGGACACCTTTCCGTCTGGCGCGAAGTTACTCAGAGATAACACCAATGTCTCCCAACTATCAGGCAATGAGCTAAGCAATAATAAAGCCTGTAATTCATCGTCCAGGACCATCTTCATAGCGGAGAGCTGGTTCAATATATTGGCGATTTCATTCATGTGCTCAACCACAGAACCACCAGCTTTGAACTTGAGATTCACAAGTCGTCTTATCAGAAATTTTTTTTGGCGGCTATCTTCCTCTCATACAGCCCTTACAGTTTCAACCATATGCTAGCGACTGAGGTTTCTGTAGATACATGGTGGAATACAGAATTGTCCAGCCATCGTCTAATAAACCCTACCGCCTTTCGGTCCAACTTTTTTCAATAATCATTTAACATATCCTTTGACTTTGCTGATATGTATTGAATTGGAGAATATAAGTCCTTGTAATAAAGCAAATCCTCCATCTTAGCCTTCCATATGATCCAGTTAGAACCATTGAGACTGATCATCCTTGATGAGCCACCTTCCATAATTCAGAACCGATCCCACTCCATTCAACCAACTTGGACGCTTTGATACCACTTTGTTGGGGCCGTTGCACAAACCCTTAGGATCTAGCCTCTAAAAAAATACCAGAATTATAGGATAATAAAGCAATGAAATAAATTAAAACATAAATCACACGACACAAGGAATTTTTATGTGGAAAACCCTCTAAGAGATAAAAACCACAGGACCCAGTCCAGATCAACAATCCACTATGAAGTAGAATGTTACAACAGATCACAAGCACACACCGTTTGGATCAAACCTTCTTCACTCACGTAGGAGCAGATGATCAATAAGAGAATAAAGAAAAACAGAGAGATCTCACCGATCAAGAGGACGTAGAAGCGCTTAGACGTTGACTGCGAAGTAGATCACCTTTACGAACAAAACCTCCCTTCCACAAGCTTCCTCTCTCTCTCTCACACACACCTTTGATAGCCCTAAACCCTTTAGCGAACCCTTGCAAAGCTTTAGAAAACTCTCTTGCATGCCCTAGAACAGCCCTAGGGACCCATATTTATAGTTTAAGAAACTCCTTTTCGCACCTCTGTGAAAACTGCCTCAAATTTACACAGTTCGCACAAAATCCGGACATGAATCTGCGTAACATCGACTAGTTAAGCAGGGTCCTCGACCGGTCGAGCGGACTCCTCGACTGGTCAAGTGTCACGGGGTTTCAAAACCACTTGCTTGCTGGACTTTAAGTTGAGCACCACTCGATTGGTCGAGCACCACCCTCGACCGGTCATGCGAGGCACTCGAGCGGTCGAGCCTGAAGAGAAAATCCCCATCAATTCCTTCCCGATGTAAAGAGACGTAGTTATTGCATGCATGACACTAAGCAACTACATAAAAACAATCCATCTCCAATCTATTCTCCTAACAATACAATGATGAAAATGTTCTTTTAGAAATGAATATCGAATCAGATAATGATATACTTAAAGTGGAAAAAGTATTTGGAAACTTTAAATAAACTATTATGTTCAATATGTGAGAAAAAATTACCGCCATACTTATACATGTAAATCATTAATTTTTTATATGTTTTTTAATGAGTAATAATATTTTAAATTTCGATTAAGCACTTTAGTTTACTTCAATTAAATAGAATGATTTTATTTTCATTTAATTAAAAAAATTTATTCATAATGTAAAACATTTCCAAATAGGAGATAAAGTCCATTGTGTTAAATTAACAGACTTGAGATATGTCATACATTTGTTAACAAAAAAATTGTTTCAAATTCAATACTTAATTTTCAGACTTTAGCGAGAGTTACCAAACAAGTTTTTTGACTTCATATTTATACATCATATTCAAATTTTAGATTAAAGCTTTAAATTTCATATTCAAGCTTTAAACTTCATATTTAACAAACAAGGCCTTAGTGTCAATCAAGACCATGAAAGATAGAAAATATATCAAAAGTCAAACTAATTGAGCAACCCTAATTATTTAATTTAACCCATTCGAATATTAGATCATCCACCATTATATTTTTTTATTAAATAATAACAAATGGTATGGTATGAAACTCTGTTTATGTGAAGACCTAGTTGTATTTTTGTTCTCTTCTCTGACTCATACTTGATCCCCACCTGACTCAGACGCGTCCCCGTGAGAAATGGGTTGGGTTTGCATTGAAGAGGACCTTGGCTTGACCTAATAAATTAGTAATTTGTCTATTTTTGACTTTGACCTGACGCAAACCCAACTTTGGATTTCAATGGGTTGGGTCTGGGCCCAAAATTCCGACCGAATCGGGTGAGGGTGTCCCGTATGAACAACATACTGACCATGTAACAAACGGTTAGTGGGGCCCATAGTTCTAAAACTTCTTAGGGCCTACTAGGATACTTATTTGTAATCCAAGCCGTTGATTAGGTTACGCAGGCTGGAAGAAGGGAAAATACGAATAACGGCTCGATACAAAAGTTTGCCAAGAAGTTTTGAATGGTGGGTGTTCAATCACCACTGTTTCCTAGGTGTGGTCCAACTGAGACTTCGATCTGTTTCCTTCTTGGGATCAAGCCATAAAATGAGCTGGCAAAATGGATGGACGGTACGGATAAAACAATACATCATGGTGGGCCCACATATCTTTTCCAGCACCGACCAGACGGTTTAAAACTCGCCAGTCATGCATTCGTTACACGAGCGTCGCCAGCAGTTTTTTTTTTTTTTTTTATCTGTCTAATATTGGTGGGCATGCCCGTTGAAATTCTACCGTTGAATGAAAACCCAGGGTTTGTTCGGTTTAATTAAGTCTGTGGTGTTTGAAATTGTGACTGTGTATTAACTATCTTACCTTTCCAGAGTATAAACGCTTTTCTCGTGTAAAAGAGAGCTTTTAGCTTCCGGTGAATGTTACGTACGTTTGAACGCATTGGCATTACCGTACATTCAAGTGTATGTGGAATACAAATTTCACACCCGCTGCGATTTTCATACTTTCCGTACATGCAAGAATCATCCGAGCAATGCTTCCACGATCACCTGAGCTTTGAATGCATCCCTTGATTTCTATGGACGGACTGGAATAACACTGTAAACAACACGGTGGGCCCCACATTAGCGGTGAAGCTGTCTATGATGGGCATCACCTACCCAATCTCCGCCGTTGCTCCATCCGGTGTGTCAATGGATCAGGATGGATTTGGGATCTATATCTAACTCTCTGGCGCATTTTAGTGGATGGTTCGGATGGTACTCATACAGAGCGGTGGGCCCACACAAGTCGAAGATATGTGTGGTCATTGTCGTACGATCGTACAGGATGGCTAAAGTTTTGGAATTTTTCTAAAAACTCATTCCCTGGAGGATTTCCCGCCTGGCTATACGTTATACAGCAGAGATATACAGGAGCAGAAAAGACTACAGTAAAAAGGACGCGGATTGCGTCCTGCCCCTGCTGGACAGCTCAGTCCACGCAGGGGTTATGTGGGGCCTACCTTGATGTATGTGTTTTATCCATGCTGTCAATTCATTTTTTCAGATCATTTTAAGGTAGTAATCCAAATGATACAGATCCATGGATCATGTGGACCACACAGTGAGGACTGAACATGGGCCATTAAAAAAATTCTCGGGAACCGTAGAAGTTTTGATAAAACTAATATTTTTGTGTTTATCCAGGTTTATGTGATCTTATGAACGGGTTGGATGGAAAATAAACATTACGATGGGTCCTATGAAGGGTTTAAATGGTTAGCGTCATTATCACTGCTATTACTACAGTGTGGTTCAGTTGAGCTTGAATCTAGCTTATGTTGTGCTAATACCATAAAATAATCTTTTAAAAAAATATGAACGGCGTGGATAATATCCATACATCACGGTGGGCCCCACAGAGTCCTTATCTGGACCGAGTCTGTCCACGCGGAGAAAGGACGCAATCCATTCCTCCGGAAAAGACATTAGCCAAAAGTCCGTTTATTTTATCCGAGGGGCTTACAGTTACAGGCGAATACATCCAACGTATTGCAATTACATGCGTGGGATTTCTAGCCGTTGGATTTTTTTCTATGATCCAAACCGTTTACTTGACCAGGCTCCCCTTATATGAAGGATACCTGAAAAATCTCTCGGATTAAATCTCTCCATCTTCTGGTTATTTAAGGGTTATGGTGGCCGTTCATATTCAAAGCTAAAGCTCCAAATTATCAAAAGACCAAAGTAAACCAATCGAGAGCTTTTATTTGTCGAGTTTCCACCATAAAAGGTGGGACTTGTCAGATAAACGGTCTGGATCATCTGAAGATTCCCAGATTCAAAAGTCTCCAGTTCCAACCATCGTATTGCAGTCAGTCGGATACGTGCAAGATTACATCCTACGTATACATCAGTAATTTATCCTTTCAATCCCGATAATTTCCAACGATCCAAACCGTCCACTGATGGTTCTCAGCTGGCAAGATAGATGCTAATCGAATAAAATCTATTAAGTTGGATTACTTCAAATCCAGCTAATTCTGCGCTTTTGTTGTCAATATAGACGGTTAATTTTTACTTAACATAATCAAATGTCTTAAATAATAAATCAGGGATTTTTCTATATGAATCGCCCATCCAAACTTTGAAATATCTAATAAACGGTTTGGATTATTAAAAAGCACCCAAATCCACCCAATTAATTCCCGCCGTATCGTATTAATATACGTCGGGATGTACTGTTAGAAACTTCTCATATCGAGGAGAAAAACAAAAGAAAGGCGGAAAAGAAAGAAGAAAAAACGGCATCATGTGGCTGCCTCCAAAAAAAAAAAGAAGAAGAGAAAACCCACTTTCCCAACCCTCACTTTCTGCCAAACACCCCCCAGCGACAAGCAATCAAAAGCAGCAAGAGAGAGAGAGAGAGAGAGAGAGGAGAGGAGACAGAGAGAGAGAGAGAGAGAGAGAGAAAGAGTACACCTTGCCAAAAAAGACAGCTTTCAAAACCCTCTCTCTAACGGCAAATATCAAAATCCCTTCGCCTTTTCCCTCCTTCAAAAGGTCCAAATAGAAGAAAAAGAAAAAAAAAACCAGAACTGAAACCCTCTTTCTCTTTCTCTCTCTGCTTCTTGTAGTCTCTGAGCTATTCAAATCCGTTTCTATTTTGCAGGATCTGGATCTTGACTGACAACTGATGAAATCTGATTTTGATGAGAGCGCGTTTGGGGTTTTAATTCTCTTTTAATGGCGTAGAGATCTGCTGATTCAACTGCGAATCTGCGGATTGTCAGCTGCCCGCCGAAATGCAGGCGGCTTCGGTGGAGACGGATTCTGTATCGTCGTCGATTGACGGGCAGATTCCTTCAACGGCGGCCGCCCCTGACACGCGTGGCAAGCATCGGATTCTCGCGGAATTGAAGCGGTTGGAGCAGGAAGCAAGATCTCTTGAGGTTAGCTTTTCTCTTGTTTGCTTGATTCCTTTGGATGTAGTGATCGATGATTATGTCTTGTTTAAGCTTTTTATAATCTCTGCTTCAATTCTGAAGTGGAGTTGTGATGCTGCTTTCTTTTTCCTTTTTAAGGTGAGGACATTGAAACAGATTTTAGGTCACGTTTGGACGCGCAAGTGAATTGGGTTGTGATCTTCAGTTCAATAGGGCGGAATTATATGATGCTTGGCCTGCATATTCGTTCAGTATGCACAGGTTTTCAATTCTGATAAGTGGAGCCCATGGCTCAGTAATCCAGACCATTGTTCTGGTGAGTCTCTCCGTTAATGGAACGTGCCTCCAAAAGTATTGATTGAGAGATCCCATGGCCGAACATTAGGGCCTTTTTCAGTTGAACGTGTACCATTGTCATAGTTCTCTTCTTAACCATCTAATTCTGTAGGGCAGAAATCAAATGGTGAAGATTGTCTTATCGAGGAGATTTCGAGGCATATTCCATCCTCTGTGGGACACAACAGGCCCGCAGTCTAGATTACAGAACCATGGGGCCCACTTGTCAGAATTGAGAACCGGGGCATACTGGTGAAATCAGGCCACTCATCATATAAATCTTCTTAGTTGACAGTAAATAATGATAAGTTAACAATGTTTCTTGATATTGATATTGAGGAATTAGCCCTTAAATTGCAGTTATATTCGTTTTGAATCCCAACCTGTAAGTAAAGAAATTGCAATTTGGAGATCAAAGTCTCAATATGAATGCTGAAGAAGGAATTGCAATTTTTTAATTCCACTTGATTTGACCCCTTTTTCCCCGTAATTTGATTTGATCATGCATCCAAATGCACCCTAATATCTCCATCTGAATTGCACAATTTGAGAGCTTTGGCAAGGGTAGGAAGTTTGTAAAATTGATAGAATTGTAAACTAAGTTTTTCACGGCTCAGAAATCAGTTTCATTAATAAATTTAGAAATAAACAAAATTGTATGCTTGATAGTTAACCAGTCCTCTCTAAACCTCCTATACTTAGCAGACTTTATTAACAAACTCTTTCATATTTCACTGAAAATCTAGTGAATTGCGAATCATGTAAAACTGAATTGAGGGTGATTAAGGAAATTTTGGTTGGTGGTGTGAGGACAATTTTGAGTATTTTATGTACGACTTATGAAAGAACATTTATAAGGGGAGTCAGGCCGAGCTTTACCGGTTTGATGGATGCAAGATTGAATTGTCATGATAGTGAGAGGGTTGAAGCCTTAAACTCGGTTCAAAGTTGAGAGTGAAGGTGGGTTACTGTTTGCTTCAATTTAATTCTGGGTGTTTATATTTTGGTGCCCAAAGTTAGCATCACCCTCTCATGTGGAAGGCTGAAGCCTAGGTGAAAAAAAAAGAAAAGAATAAAAAGCTTGAAAGACAAGCTTCAAGCGTATATTAAGTAGACTGCATTTGTGAAATTAGAACTTAAAAGGTTTTGTATTCATGCTATTGTTGAAAATAGTGCTGCATTTTTCATATGCATAATCGATGTTGGACTAAATCGGTGAAAATTCACACCTATACAGTCAAAAGAGTATCAACTGATAACATATTGCTTTTGTTGGTGGATGATGTGTGCTCCGTTGAACCCTGATCCATGCATTAATATGTTGCTTGAGGGTTATGCATGGCTTTGTGACTTTTTTTTTTTTTAATGATGATGTCATCTTTGGAGGGTTCAACTTATTCCTTTAGATTTATAGGCTACATGTTAACGTGCATAAGAGGTTTGGAAGAATTAAATTAAGTCCAGATTTAGTAGGGGGGCCATCTCATATCTTAAAATTTGAAAGGTTTCTATTTGTGAAAATAATTATTCGGTACAATTGTTGGGTAATCTTAGGTAACTATGGGCAACTAGGTGTTTTTGGGGCATATTAGTAATGGAAACCTACAACATAGGAAAGAAGTTATGTTCGTTTGAAGTTTGAGGGGTTTTCTATATGTGCAGGGCGATTGCCCCTTTTATACTAATCATAGGTGGATCTTTGGGATGTTGGGGCACTTTCATATGTAGGACTCCAATTTCCAATCCACATTAAATAGGTTTACAGGGGCGAGGGTGGTTTCTTCTTTGGGATGGATTTGGAGAGCTGCAACGATTGTTGTTGGAGTCACATGATGGTATTCTCATGGGGGACTAACTGGTTTGGATGAGTTTGACGGCATTAGCCCATTGTACTTGTATTTTGTGGGTAGGCATTATTTCCCTACTTGGTTGGACAATTTAGTCATCTAGGCTTGATTAGCTTTTGCGTTGTTGTCTCCTTCATTGACTTGTGTTTCAGTTGTGGTTGAAGGGAAAAAGAGAGATTTCAATTCTCATGGCTATCCTCTGAGCTTCCCAAGGAGAAGATTGGGAAGGTATTGCTGTTAGAAGTGTTATTATTTAGGTAGCAGACAGAGCATTACTATGGTCATGCTTTGCAAGAATATTATTGCTGTCCTTGGCTACAAAATGAAAGCAATGCTGTACAGAATTACGCCCACCATTTATACTTATGTCTATGTACATCAGCACAGGGTTGGTTAAGTGATTGTAAACCCAGAGGAAATCTGTATCATGTCATATTTTTGGTGGTGTTTTATATTTTGGGTTTTTAGCATCGTAAGTGATCTTGTTCTCAACATTTTTGTTATGGGAATTTCTTGAGAGATTTGGGATGTTTGGTGGTCTTCTTGGGATACTTTTGGGTGAAGCTCATGGAAATCAAATATTAAGAAAACTAAAACAAAAATATTGGTATATGATTATAAATTTCAGAAAAAAAAAGAATAAAAAATGGAGAACTTTTGGGAGGAAAATGCTAACAAAACAAATAAGTTACACAACCGAAAATTAGTACTATGACATCACTATATATACAAAAATTTGCCACCAATCTATGTATCAAACTCCTAACCTATAGTTGTGCAAAGCGAGAACAAAGCATCAACATATTCGAGTGTGAGAATGGGGAAATGTTTATTTCAAAATGTTAAGAAGTATAAACAACTAACCACTCAGAAGAAGAAGAAGAAGAAAACAAGTATAAACAGCTAGGAAGTGGGAGGTGAAAGTGTTGAAGTGTGATTGGGAGTGGGAACAACATCATGGTAGAAGGTTCAGGCAACTTACTAAGCACTAATCAACCCATCAATGTAAATCATCCATGATTCATGAGAAGTAAAATATCCAGTCATCAACCATCAAAATACAGAATCATATCGATATGGAGAGGCATTAGCTAAGATGCTAAGCATCAAAGTCAAAGGCATATGTTACGGCCAAGAGTGGGCCACGATCAAATGGACTGTTAGGTTCATCTAATGGGTATCAACACTACTCAAGTTAGATTAATGTTCTCATGGTTTGATTGGTTTAAGTGACTAGATTTATTTGATTTTTGTGTTTTTGTTGTTTTTAATAGTACATGGGATCCACATATAAATTGTGAAGTAAGAGAAATGTTTTGAGATTAGAGAAGTTTTAGGGGTTTTTAAAGGTTAAAGGGAGTCAAGTTTGATATTTATGGATTTTCTTTTATTCAAACAAGGGTCGCATGGCTATTTCTATATGTCATGAGGTGATGATGTCGGCATAAGGGTCCCATATGGGATATGCTTTGGTTCTAACTTATAATGAGGTGGAGGTGAGGGCCGTTTGGGTTGGGGCTGAAGGAGCTATTGGGAATGTAGATATGAATATCAATATCTTATCAGCCAATACAGCCGTGTCGTGTCTGTATTGGCACGAGATGATATGTGATACTGGGCTATATTGGTCTGATATGAAAAAACTGACCTGTATCGGCACCAATATAGGCCAACACAGGTTGATATGCCCTTAAAAGCTCAATTTTGTTTCTTTTTTTTTTTTTTTTCAAAATTTCACTCATGTCTCCTCTTTTTTTTTTTTCATTTAATAGAAGAAGCTTAAAAACTCATTTTAGGCTAGATCTAGACCTATTTTGGGATCAAAACAAATGATTTGAATGAGATTCGGCAAATCGAAGCGAAGTTGATCATTGTGGGAAAAATCAGAAAGAAGGGTAAACCTTCACATTCTTTTTAATATTTCTTTTTGTTGTATTTCTATGCAATGGGCCCTAGTTCAGCAAATCATGCTTGATTTGTGTTCAATTAGGGCCCATTTAGTTGACCTTCAACAAGTCAAATTTACAGACAATATTCTCATCAAAGAATGGTTTGATACACCGTCATATTCATGTCCAAAATTCAAAGAAAAAGATTGATTCTTGAATATTTTGTTATTCTCTCTCTCCCTCTCTTTTTGATATTTTCCATGATTATTTGGCTTAGTTTTTTTTTTTTCCAACCGATACAGGCTGATATGGTCCAATACGGACAGATATTGATGCGCTAAGCTTGCATTGCATCGTTTTTTGGCTGGGCCGATACGCCCCCGGACATCGATTTTCAGAACCATGATTGGGAAATGGTTGCATGTGCAGCCCACAATAATAGAGGAAGATTCTTCTAATGTGATAAAATGGGACTAGATGGAAGGTGATTCTTTGAAATTGATGGCTATATGGAGGAAATAATGGAGATAAGTGTCACGGACTTGCTAATTCCTTAGCTTCAACGCATGTGCCACACTCATGGAATGAGTCAACTAGCATATGGATATGTATATTTGACGATCTAACGCTATTCAAGACAACCATCCTACCACTTGAGCTACTGAATTTATTGTGAATGCAAGAGATTGCTGAGGGGATACAAAAGAGTGAAAAGGAACTTGTAACGCACTAGAGAGAGAAGAAGGCTTACAATGCTTGGTTGATTTACAAATGAGGGGGTCTCTCCGTAATATAGACCTAAAAGGAATCTTGAAGTTCAAATCTAAGGCCAAGATTCTGCTAAGTGACACTCATCCAACGGCCAAGACGACTCTAGAAAGGTTCGAGATAATTCCACATAAATCTAGCTCAAGACACTCGTAGAGATTTCTAGAACCTTCTAGGAGCCTCTATACGACTCTACTACCTTGTAGAATACATCTTATGTGCAAGTGTCGTCATGTACAAAGAAAACCAAAATTGGCTAAGTCATGGACTCATGGCAAAACTACTAAGCCTGTGACATCAGGGATACTTATTCGTTTCTTTCATCCATTCCCATAAGGAAATGGTGATGCTGACGGCTTGGTGAGGCATGGGATCCAACTCCAATCTCTTTTAAGTGGAGATTCCTCCCTTGCTTGTAATTCTGTTTTTCGTAATGAAAGCACCCTTTAGTCTTCAAATTAAAAAAGGGGACTTAAATGATTGCTTTTGGAGGCTTTTTTGGGGGTACAAAGGGGTTTTACATACACAGTTTTCTGCGTGATACATTTAGATAGAGTCCAAGCTCTTTTGGGGTTTTGGTAAACTATTAAAGTTAGTTTCTTAAGGTGTGATTCCTATGTGTCATGTTTGACTAGGGGATATTATTTTTAAGGGGTCCTTAATTTGTTTAAATAGATAGTTTCCAAGCTGGTGCTTAGGTGTCAGCATGATTATTTCTTGTAGAAACTTGTGTCTAAAACTATCTTGAATGGGATGATATACAGTTAATGGGGAAATAACTATGGTGTGTACAGTTAGTATTTTGGGTGAATTATCTTTCTTGCATGGAGTCTTTTGGTATAACACACACACAAACACAGGTGTGTGCGCGTAAATGAATATAGACAGAGACACACTGACATATAGATGTCATAACGCTGAAAAGTCAGTGATTAAGAAAAGTTTCATCTACTTTGTCCTGTGACTGGATGTCTGAGGAAAGATTCCACTCGTGGTGAGACTGCACCCAAAAAGAATATGGGTGAGAGTCCATGTCTGGATCTTCAATCAGTGGTGTGATACACTGCTTTTCCTGCGTTCTGGATCAATTTGTAGTTTCTAACAATCGGCAGTAAGATTCTTTCCCACTAATTTGATCGGGTCTTGCATCTGCTTGTGAATTTCCTACTGATAATCAAATACACAGACTTCCTGCTATTATTCAATTACAAAGATCTTTTCGAATGCGTGGTTTGAAAACCGAAGGAAAGAGTTGCTGGAATTTCTAGTTTCTACAACCACAACATGCAACAGGTGCTGGAAATCCAGTTTTCGGGTCCTATTCTGCGTCAGTCTCGCTTGCATCTAAGTTCTGTAAACTTTCAAACTCATCTTCAATGGGATGTAATACTTAAGGGTTGTCTTTATCAATACCGTCAAGGGTGAACTTCATCGTCTAATGAAGTCAAATCTTCAAAAGTTTGGAGGCTCTTCCTCATGTCTTTTTCTTGTGCAAATTCATTCATAATGTACCAAGTAAATGAGTAATGCAATATGGTTGAGTCAAGCTGGTTCTTTTTCTTGGTGTAAGTTGTCTCAATTGTGCATCAGTTTTCTTTCATATGCTGTAGCACTATGCGACTGACTTAATGCTCCAATTAGGACATTGCCCCCATAAAACTCCCATCAACCCACCGAAGTCCTAAACATTTTACAACATATGCATATGAAAATCAAATTTTAGCTTAATGATGACAAATTATTAAACATAGACCAAAATAAAGTATTCAGCTGAACAAACCTTACTTTGAAGGTTAGTTGTAGCATTGCCATTGCAACAAGGCCTGTACTCAGTTCTGTTGATTTTAATGAAACTAAGCTCTCTTGTAACTTAGAAGGCCTTGATAAGTGAACTCTAAGATCGGCCATTACTATACTTCTGAAATTTGTACCCTTTTTCAGTGATCTTTATTAATCCACTAAGTAGTCGTGGCCCTATACTTGTATTTTGAGTAGGAATGAAAGAATGGGGCCCCACAGTCCCCTTTGAAGCTGATTGACTCAATAATCATCCCCCTAGGGGTGCAACTCGGGCGAGTCGTGCTAGGTTAAGGGTCAAGCCAAGCGCAACAAGGAGTCGGCCTGAGGAGTGCCCGATCCAACCCTAGACCCAATACAATTTACCCAACCCAAGCCCAACCTCTAGTTACTGAATACTCAATCCTTACACAATTGCTTTGGGTTAGATTAGGTTGGCTCGGGTGAGTTTGAGGTGGGTTGGGTTAACGCAACTGGTAAACTAACTCAAAATCAAACATCTAAGTACCAAATAATATTTGTTAAGTAATACCTATAAGTACCAAATAACATATGCAAAATAAAGTCTACAATCACCACTCATAAACAAATGGAATTAAAGAAATAGATAAAGAACTCACTAATGTGAGACTATTTAAAATACATCGGACGACCCAACATGTGTGCCCTGGGTCAGTTCCAATCGTGAGCCATATTTTCCATGCATGGATGGGCCCGATCATGAACATTAAATGACATTGAGTGCACAACACAAATGGTTCCAATCATGAAGCCTATTTTCCATGCAAGACATGATTTTATATTTATATTATGTATAGTAGTCATACTCACATGTATATGTAATGCGTTGTGCATATGAGGTTGGGTTGGCCTTAGGCCTCAACCCAAGCCCAACCCAACCTAGGGTCGGGTTGAGGATTTTCAGCCCAAGCCCAATTCAACCTAGAGTAAAGTTCGGATTGGACCATCGGGTTTGGGTTGACCCAAAGCCAAGTTGCATCCTTACATCCATATAATCGACCCCTTAAAAAGAAATTTTACCTGATCACCTCCTTGAAAGGAAATTTTATACTCTTAGAAGTTCAAAGCAGTTGTTAACCCATCGCATTTTGATCTCTCCTTATATCTTTTAGTGGCTCTTGTCAAATGGTAAAATGTTTAGTTCCATGTGAAAGAGGTCCCTAAAGAAACAGCAACAGAGCATTGGGTCCCCTTGCTTCCCATACTGACAAAAGCATCCTGTTCTCCAGCCATTTTTGTAGAGAAGAAATTTACAAAAGGGAGAGACCCATTATTTCATTATAATCCAATACTAATGTTTTTTGTTAACATGAAAGTCATCAAGAAAACAGGAGGAAAAAAAGAAGAGTGAACTCATATTCCTCCATAGCACATGGGGGGTCATTGTTTTCGTGTCCAAGCAAATGATCTGGTGGACCCCTCCATTGATGGAGGTGCCTCGACTGTGGACATGGCCTGCAAATGGTCAGTTAAGAAGAAAATACAACAAAACTGTATTCAATATAAACTAGTCCAAAGATCAAAGGGCTAGGATCTTCCAAGTTATGGTTTGGGAGATTTTCAGGGCATGCTGCAATGGGACCTAAAAGAACAATGGCCCATTAGAGACATAAGAACTGGGAGATACAGAGAACAACATCAACAATATACATTTCCAGAAGAGTCTAAATGCTCATCAATGATGTATATATCAATGGCTCACTCTGTTGAAATCAGTGTTTTAAATAGCGAATAGCGTGTAGCATAGCGTTCACCCCTTTGAAGCGTGTGGCGTAAGCTACACACAACTTCTAGATTTTTAATCAAGGTGCTTGGTTACACCAATGCTATGATGTTCTATACCAGATTAGACTGATTAATAATGAAATTTAACAAAATTTCATGATATTTGGTGCAACAAAATGCAACCTAAAGTAATAGGAAATGGCAATGATTAAGTATAAAGGTAAAGAAAGAGCAATAAAACTGATTTAATATTGCTATTTATATTATTTTACTAAAAGCATTAAAAAGGTTAACTAATTTTTATTGGAAATGGAAAAATATAAGAAATCATCAAAAAACATCATGTGAGCTACATAGCGTGTAGCGTATGCAAATTATGATGTAGCGTAGGCTACATGCGACTTAAGCTATTTTCATGAGCTACGTAGCATTAAGGCTATGCTACGCTATGTAGCGTAAGCTATATGCTACAAAGCATAGCTATTTAAAACACTGGTTGAAATCCACCCAATCAGTGGCCTGCTAATGGATAGTTAAAGAGAAGTACAATAATAGTTACATCAAACGAGGAGTAGTCCACAGATTACAGGGCTGGGATCTTTCAGTCTGAGAGATTTTAGTTCTCCCCATCCCTGGTGAGGCACATTGGATCGATGGCCCATCTGAGAGAGTGTGCACATTAGCATAGGAAAACACATGATATAGCACGACTTGAAATTATTGAAGTATAGATTACTTCTTTTCGATAGGTAAGCTGGGCTGCAACCTGAGACCTCAATGTTGAAACATGCCTGTCAACCATTGAGCTATGAGCTTGAACCCTATGATAATGTGCCAATTAGAAGATGCAAACCTCCAAGGTTACTTATGTCACAAAATGATTACTTCTTTTTGATAGGTAAGCTGGGCAGCAACCCGAGACCTCAATGTTGAAACATGCCTGCCAACCATTGAGTTATGAGCTTGAACCCTACCATGATAGATTATGTTCCAATTACAAGATGTAAACCTCCAAGGTTATGCCACCAGATTGATCTCTTCAGTTGAATTAGAAAATGGAAAATACAAAAGGGAAAATAAGGATAAATATTTATCGTCACACTATAAAGGACGCCCTAAGGAGTCACCCCAAGGGATCTAGAGGCAGTACAACACTAGATTCTAGTAAATTGTAGAAGAACCACTCTCCTAGTGTGGGAATCTAAAGGAAACTAAATAATGTTCGCTTAATCAATATTCAAGTGATAACTGATAAGCATTCATTGTTCATATGCATGGCCAATTAGGCCCATATAAACCCTCGTAAGAAGTTTCTAAAGGAAATCTCTAGAAGATCCTTTAACTAATTTCTTGTTGGCCCATATAACGCTTTCCTAAAATAATTCAATATACCCTTCCAATTGAAAATAAAAAAGAACCAAAATCAAATGAGGAAATTGAAACGAGTTCAAAATTTCGCATACTACTACTTGATGTCCATATTGAAGAGGGAACCTTTATTGATCATGAATCAAGGTGATGCAGGACATGGAAAATTAAATAAGATATGCAAAATTTCAGGCTTAGATCCTACCAATTCAGAAACAATCACACAAATTCCACGTCCCACATGAAAATCCAAACATTCAATTAAAAAGGGGAATCTATGCGGGTCCAAGCCGACACAGGCTAGGACTGAACCAATAAAATTATAAACCAAACGATGTCAAAGGGAAATAAAATCAACTACTCATGCATAAAAATCAGTCCCTAATCCAAGGGATTCCCTAATTTCAATTCAAGGAACCCTAAGATGATAAAAATGGGCAAATTAATTAGCGATCATGTAATCTAGGGTTAGGATTCATGAAAAACGGCTATGAGAGGATAAAAGAGGATAAAAACTTGAGTTAAAAGATGATCCCGCGTGTGGACAGCAACAATGGCCCAGACGGACGTGCGTGTGATCCCGACCGCACGTGTGTGGGGCTTACTATTCAGAAAAAGGCCACCTTGGCCCTGGTCGGCTAGGGATGGACTCCAAAACTCCCAAATCTCAGCTCGATCCGATGTACGGTTTGTGCGTGGTGCTCCGCCGAAGTTTCAGCTCGCCTGCGGGCCGAAATCTGGAAACCTGCTGTAATGAAGAAATTTGATGCAAGAAAAGGACAAATTCGAAGTACGGATGGTGGGGGAAGATGAAAAAAAGATGATGGAAGATGGGGATGAATTGGGATCGATGTGGCTTCGCACCAAGATAGTTAGCCCTTCGAAAAGGGAGGGCTTCACACCCACTTTTGAATTCTTCTACAACTCACGAAGAGAGCAGAAAAATAAAGCAGGAATTTTTTTATTAACTTTAAATGAATGAAAAGAACTACAAGGGGTGCCTATTTATAGGGAGAACCCTATACCCAAAAACTCGCATCATGTGCGACACCTATTACTTGACGATGAAGTAAACTAAAATAAAAACCAAATAAGGAAATCTAAAGCGTTCACGATGTTCTAAATAATAACAATAAGCAAAACCTAAAATATAAAACCAATCCGACGAGTGGGCCATGATCATGAGATCCCATGGTGGGCTTTTCTTGACTATCAGGCTACTTTTCTGAACCAAAACTTGACTTCTAGCTAGGAGGCCCTCCCTGGACGTCGTCGAGCCAAATCGATGGTGGGGTCCTTCTACATACGTACGTGCGTAGGGGGGAAGGCGCGTGTGCGCGTGATGTCCCCATCAATTCTCCCCGGCTGCAAAGATTTCATCACTGGCGAAATAAAACTCCTGAACCGCTCCAGGATGTCAGGATCAAGTCTTTGAAGTGCCTCCTCAGTGAGCCACGTGCTGTCTGAAGCTGAGCGTGACTTCCATTTTACCACGTACTTCTGAAACCCGCCGTCCGACGTTGAAACTATCTGATAGTCCAGGATATCCTCTATTTCCTTTTTGGGTGTATGAAGGTTAGGTATGAGAGGTAGATGCTGGGAAAATGAGTCGGGAAGGATAGGTATAGGAGGTAGAGGCTGGAAAGATGGGTCGAGACGGGTAGGTATAGGAGGTAGAGGCTGAGAACATGGGTCGGGACGGGTAGGTATGGGACGTAGACGCTGGAAAAATGGGTTAGGAAGGGTAGATATGGGAGGTAGAGGCTGAAAAAATGGGTCGGGACGGATAGGTATGGGATGTAGAGGCTGAGAAAATGGGTCGGGAAGGGTAGGTCTGGGAGGTAGAGGCTGGGAAGAAAGGTTAGGAAAAGTAGATATAGGAGGTAGAGGCTGAAAAAATGGGTTGGGAAGGGGCCATGGTTCGAGGGATAAATATGGGGAATCAGGATGGGTGGGTGAAGGGCCGGCAAAGTATCAGTGGTCCCCTGAAAAGTAACTAAATCCTCCACATCGGATGTGAAACTAATTCCCATGGAAGGTGGAAGATCTACCTCATGCACATTGAGACCGTTTCGTTTTATAATTTTGACGGGTCCAGCGCTACACGCGTGTAACTTACGAATGACCCTCGAAGGATACCGCTCGAGCCTGATGCAGACCATCACAGAGTCCCCAATATTGAATCCTTTGAAACATTTATTGTGGTCTGTAGAAAATGTGCAATGTTTATTATTAGTCATGATCTTCTGCCTGATTTCTTGATGCCATGAATGAATGTGATACGCAAAAGACTCTGCAGACTCTAACAGCCTATGGGACAATGACATAGGGACAAGATCAATAAGTTTCCTAGGTTTATAATCAGTAACGACTTCACGAGGACTTAGACTTGTGGACTTATCGACAAAATTATTGAACGTAAACTCGGTTGTAGGTATTACGGTGTCCCATGTTCTGGTGTGCTCTATATCCCTCCTAGGGGACTCATCCGGTAGATCATCAGGACAAACATCACAAAACTCATCCACTACCAGAATGACCTCAGTGGGTAACTCTACACTAACATCTGGTGCACTCTCTCCAGTCACAAGGATGTACATGTTGTACCCCTCAAAATAGTGGTCTTAATGTCCCTCATGGGGTGGGTACACGGGTGCACGTCCATAACTGATTCCTTGTCTAACTCCATTTATTGGTCTATCCTTCAGGCCACCTGCCCGAGATTGGACATCTACCCCAATGGTGGGGTTTGTCCTGGCAATGGTCTTTAGTCGGGCAATGCGTTCATCAAGCTGCTCAAAGCATTGGTCCATTTCCAAGCGCTTAATTATAAACTCTAACTTCTGCGACAACTTGTTTAGCGACTCTTGCAATTGTTCCATGTTTAGTGTAGGGTGCCAACCAAAATTCAGCAATATAGTTGTCAAAATATAAGAGATTTTTCTTCTTTTTTTTAAAAAAAATAAAAAAATTTAAAGAATCGACCTAGTTTCTAAAAAACGAAAAAGGAAAGTTTCTAAAGAAACAAATTAGGAAAGCTTCTTAAAAAAAACAAATTAGAAAAGTTTCTAAAAAAAACAACCTAGTTTCTAAAGAAAAAGAAAAAAGGAAAGTTGCTAAAAATAGAAAGTAAGTTAGTTTCTAAAAAAGAAAAAGGAAAGTAAATTAGTTTCTAAAAACAGATTAAGAAAGTTTCCAAAAAATTAGTTTATAAAAAAAACGGAAAAGGAAAGTTTCTAAACCTAGAAATAGAAAACTAAGTTAATTTCTAAAATAATTCAAATAAGGGGATAACAGAAAATTTCAGCAGCTTATTTCAGGGTTTATGGACCTCTAAACAGCCATATATGATGAGAATTGATGCGTAATGGACATAAACAACCAAACCCTAAACATGTAATGAATTCCCCTACAAGAACCCTAGGCTCTGATACCAAATTTGATGCAGGACATGGAAAATTAAATATGATATGCAAAATTTCAGGCTTAGATCCTACCAATTTAGAAACAATCACACAAATTCCACGTCCCACATGGAAATCCAAACATTCAATTAAAAAGGGGAATCTATGCGGGTCCAAGCCAACACAGGCTAAGACTGGACCAATAAAATTATAAACCAAACGATGTCAAAGGGAAATAAAATCAACTACTCATGCATAAAAATCAGTCCCTAATCCAAGGGATTCCCTAATTTCAATTCAAGGAACCCTAAGATGATAAAAATGGGCAAATTAATTAGGGATCATGTAATCTAGGGTTAAGATTCATGAAAAGCGGCTATGAGAGGATAAAAGAGGATAAAAACCTGAGTCAAAAGATGATCCCGCGTGTGGACAGCAACAATGGCCCAGACGGACGTGCGTGTGATCTCGGCCGCACGTGTGTGGGGCCCACTATTCAGAAAAAGGCCACCTTGGCTCTGGTCGGCTAGGGATGGACTCTAAAACTCCCAAATCTCAGCTCGATCTGATGTATGGTTTATGCGTGGTGCTCCGCCGAAGTTTCAGCTCGCCTGCGGGCCGAAATCTGAAAACCTGCTGTAATGAAGAAATTTGATGCAAGAAAAGAACAAATTCGAAATACGGATGGTGGGGGAAGATGAAAAAAAGATGATGGAAGATGGGGGTGAATTGGGATCGATATGACTTCCCATCACGGTAGTTAGCCCTTCGAAAAGGGAGGGCTTCGCACCCACTTTTGAATTCTTCCACAACTCACGAAGAGAGCAGAAAAATAAAGCAAGAATTTTTTTATTAACTTCAAATGAATGAAAAGAACTACAAGGGGTGCCTATTTACAGGGAGAATCCTATACCCAAAAACTCGCACCATGTGCGACACCTATTACTTGGCGATGAAGTAAACTAAAATAAAAACCAAACAAGGAAATCTAAAGCGTTCACGATATTCTAAATAATAACAATAAGCAAAACTTAAAATATAAAACTAATCCGACGAGTGGGCCACGATCATGAGATCCAATGGTGGGCTTTTCTTGACTATCAGGCCACTTTTCTGAACCAAAACTTGACTTCTAGGTAGGAGGCCCTCCCTGGACGTCGTCATCGAGCCAAATCGATGGTGGAGTCCTTCTACGTACGTACGTGCGTAGGGGGGAAGGCGCGAGTGCGCGTGTGCGCGTGATGTCCCTATCACAAGGTTTTTTGCAAGTCTCTTAAACATGCTTCATGATGCCCATATTGAAAGGGCAAGCATAGATTGGAAAGTTCGGAAGTGGAAGCTTAATGGTAAATTTTCAGCCAACTGTTTCTTAATGGCCTTATCTCAGAGAGGGAGATTCTCCTCCATGTTCTAGAGTTTGGAATGCTCCCATTCCCTCAAGAGTCAATGTGTTTATGCGAGTCATTATGGCAAATAAGATATTAACATTGGATAATTTAAAAAATGGCACACGGCCTTTCCCAATATGTGGGTCATGTGTAGAAAAGAAGAGGAATCAATAGATCATCTGTTGATTCACTGTAGTGTTAAGGATTATGTGGAGTTTCTTCCTTGATAGAATTGGGTCCCTTGGATCGTTAATAGTTCCATTGGCAAGCTGAAAATTGAGTGGATATAGGGACCTTTCAAAGGTTGAAAGAAGACTTTGTGGAAGATGATCTTTTTTGGTTATCCAAGATTTGTGGATGGAGGGAATAGATGAATTTTTGAAGGCAAAGTTGCTTCTAAAGGAATCTTAAAAAGAAGAATTTTCTTTATGATGGCAATTGGGCCCATCAAGTGTAGAGTTTAAAGGGATTTTGTTTGGAGGATCTGGTGGTGGAATTATCTAGTGATCTTGTTTGTTGCTTGTGGTTAGTTATCATGATTCTTTAGTTGGCTTTCCTGGTGCCAGAGGTAGTGTGGCTGTTGGGGGCTTCTGTTTTACTATGGAGATTTTTTGCTCCTTGTGAAGGTTGCATGTCTCGAGTGACAAGGGTCACTATTTCGGCTTTTGCTTTATTTCTATTTGTTTATTTGTTTAATAAAATTTTGTCATCGTTTCAAAAAAATAATCCTACTAGAACATTGTGCGTGCGTGCATGTTGTGCACGTGTGCATGTGCGTGTGTGAGAGAAATGTGTGCATGTGTATAAGAGATGCCCACACACAATTAGTTGTACATCCAACTAGTTTGCCAAATTTAGGGATTAATCAATGTTAATAAATGTTTGGAGAGGAGTTATTTCATGTCACTTCGGAAAAAAGGGGTTGGAGGTTCGGGTGTGCCCCATCATGGTGTTAATGTGAAATCCACCCTGACGATCAGGTGTGTCATCCATGTTAGACCCAGGGCCCAAAAATCAGCCCCATCTGTGGTTCAAATGGACCACACGATTAGAAACACTGTACATGGAAAAGCTTACCCTCCAAACTAATTCTCTTTGTGTGTGGCCCACTTGAATCATGTATGGGCTTGATTTTTGAGTCCCAGGTCTATCTTTTGGTATGGCATCTAATTGTTGGATTCACATACTCATCATGGTGGGCCTGTAAAAAGCAAGGGTGGACGTCTCTCTCCCAACTGTTTCTGTTGGTGTGGCTCACCTGAATCACAGGTCAGCTTGATTTTTTGGCTATGGGCCCAACATTGGGTTATGCATCTCTAATAGTTGGATTGGATCTCATCATTGTGGGCCCTGTAAAAAATCAAGGGTGGGCATTCGTCTTGCACATGTTCCTAGAAAATAGTGATATTCCCAAAAAGAATTCTTAAGTCCAACCGATTGGACCACATGCTACAATCCACCTATATGATAACTTCCAAAGTATTAAGTGCATGTGACATTCAGCCCTTCCAACAGGTTGACCCAACGACGAGGATCGCTTGGTGCAATGGTCAGTACTATCTACGCATCAGGTGGTCCACACCATATTAAAAAAACGTTCAGGAATTGGTAAATAACGTCCACTCCTATAAAATAACTTCCAAAGTATAACGTGCATGTGACATTCAACCCTTCCAATAGGTTGACCCCACAACGAGGATCGCCTAGTGTAATGGTCAGTAGGGAGCACGGGGGATTAGTGTACCTCAACACTGTGGGAAGTTAATGCCAATTCTACAATTATGGAAGCATAGTTGTAAAAATGTAACTAACAAGGTGCTGAAGTTTTGGGGTAGATTTATAATAACTTGGCAATGACAATCTGTTAATATCCCAACTGGTTATGATGTTGTTTAAGAAAAACAAAAGAAAGGTCTCTTTTAAGATTCAGAAACCTCCATTTATTCCCTTGTAAGAAGGGCATGGATCTGGAGTAAGAGCTGTACACGAGTCGAACCAAGTTGATCTTAGCACAACTCGGCTCGGCTCGGCTAGTAGCTAACCCCAGCTCGAACTCGGCTTGGTTCGGTCCTTGAGCCTAATTGGCCAGCTTGGCTCGATTCAGTCAACAACATGGGCTAGTTTGAGCCAAGTTCGAGCCTCTGCGACATTTTCTCAAACACAGAATGCATCTTCAATTTCTCACATAATGCAAAACAGTAATGGCACTTTACAGGTATTTCATCAAACACTCGGCGAGTAGCATTAAAATCAAGATATCTGTAGTGATTTGTTTCGTATCCGTTCCTTCCTCACCACCAGCTGATCCCGCAGAGAATGTATGCACCCGAAATAACATTTCGTGGAGTCATTTCATCAAACACTCGTTGAGCAGCATCAATATCAAAATAACCGAGCTGATTCGAGTTTCGGTTCGATCCGAGTCGAGTCGAGCTCGGGCAAGCTCGAACTCGGCTCGAAATTTTTTCGAGCTTCAAAAACCAGCTCGACTCGGTCCGAATTCAATTTCGAGCCGAGGTGAGTCGAACTTTTCCGAGTTGTGTCAAGCGAGCTGACCGATCTAACTTGACTCGTGTACAACTCTAATTTGAAGCAATTTTTTTGAGAGGTAACTGAAATTTATTGAGAAACTCACAAAGCTACAAAACCCGAAAGCTCAAATGAGGGCAACTGGAGGGGGAAAGCAGCTGGGCCTGCTTTCACATAAACCGCCCATTCCTTGACAAGCCTTAAAACATTAGAAATCGCCTCATACACCCCCGCTTCCACATTTTGGAAACAATGCTCATTCTTGAAACCCCAAACAACCCAAAAAACCGGCTAAAATGAGCAGCCGGTCCTTTCCAACTCCTCCGCCGTGCCATGCCCATAACAATTCTTCGACTATTTTCACACATACAACCTATATGTTGAGAATTCTTCCATCTCTTTCTTTTCTATGTATAAACCTTACATCCTTTTGAGATAGAAAACTTATAAACATTTTCCTAGACTATGTATAGGTGGTCTCTTCTGGATCTTGGTCGAGACTCGACATCTCTATCGTATAATCAGGGGTTGTAACCATAAATATTACATTTCATTTAGGCACAGGTATTCCTTGTATATGGGGTTGTGTAAGGACAGTAGAATTCTTTGAATGTGGAGTTGCATGTGAAATTCTCTAGACCCGATGCCTTTAGATAAGACATAGATGCATGCTTCCAAATCTAAGAGAGATTCTCAAATAACTTCATATCTATTGGAGATCCTTACAAATTATTGATCACAGGACACAAATGTATCCTAAATATTCCTGTACTTTATCAATGACAGTTTTTTGCCATTATGGTTTCTTAATTATAAATCTTTTATTAATCTCTCATAGCATTGAGACTCCCATTATCCATGGCCAATCCTATAAAAGTGAAGCAATGTAGCCTTTATCGTATCTTCTAGGTTGAGTTTGAAACCTTTAGGATTATTTATTATCCCTAGGGAATGATGCTGCACAACAGTGACACGTCCCATCCCCAGGAGAAGATGAAAGTGAGAGGGTTGTCCCACAGTGATGGCAATGGCATGATTTGAGAAAGGCTTGTGAGAGGGACATCCTATCCCTAAAGATATGGGAAAGACTTGGGTAGTTTCACGTCCCATCCCCAAAATGCTTGTGAGAACCATCCATCTATTGGGGGTGTATCCATGGCCTAGATTGCCAAATTATTGGCAGATTGGGTGCAGAAAGGATAGATACCCAGGATAACATTCATCCAAGAACAAGAAAAGAAAAAAGACCACCAACTTGAGACTGCTAGACAATGAGAAGCACCACCTATTGGCTGATTGAAGCGAATTTTGGTGTCTAAAGGGGAAACCTTAGACAGGTTGACATGGAGGCTGATCATGCCACTTACCAAGCTTAATGTTGAACTCTGGCATGCTAAAGGAGAGTATGGCCCATTTGGACATTGTTGAAAGCCTGTTGATAATCTTGTCCATGCGACATTCTTTAGGCCAGATATTGCTTATGTTGTGCATATTGCCATTCAGTTCGTATATGCTCTTTGCACGCTTCATCATGTAGCCTTCAGAGACTAGAACATGGGTTGGGTCCAAGTCGAAATAAGCTGGTCATATGGGTCTGTTTTGGGTTTGAACTATAGTTTGCAAACCAAGATTCAGCTCAGGCCTCGGTCAGTCACTAGGTTGGGTTGGGCTGGGCCGAGACTCATTGGGGTCAAGAAATAACTTCTAATATAAAAAACTTTTATTATAAAATTCTTCTTCTTTTTCTTCCTCGTTTTGGGAAAACTACGTAGAATCCCAAGTAATGCTGAAACCAAGAAACCTGGCCAAGTCACACTAAAACCAGGCCATTGAAATAGGACGGGCCTGGCTTGCCTGATGTAGTCACCTTAATGACCTGGACTGGTTTATTTAGGTTAATATCTGGTTGACCGGCCTGGTTTTTAAACTAAGATGATCCATGCTTGACCCATTTAGCTACCGGTCAGGCCTGAGTCAGGTATGCCAAATCTCTAGTTCCCTATTAATATAGATTTTCTATTAAGAACCATATCAATAATTCGTGGGGCATCGTTACAAAAAATAATTGTGAGGTTGGTTCTACTAATTGCCTTTATTACAGAATCTACTTAAAACCGGTGTTTTGAATAGCATCCGTAGCATAGTGGTAGCGCTTGTAGCATAGCTACCATGCTACATAATGTTAGCAAATAACCTAAGTCCCTTATAGCGTATGCTACAGGGGTTATAGTGTATGTAGCATATGTGTAGGTGTAGCGCTACAGGGGTTGTCGTGTACGTGTAGCGCATGTAGTGTCATAGCATACGCTATGATTTTTTATTTTTTATTTATTGTAAATAATAGTTATATTTTGCAATTTCTACTTAATACTCTCAACCTATGGGATTTTAATTTCTTTTCATACTTGTGACTTGTGGTTTCAATTAGACATTATTAATTAATGTGGTTTGCTGAGAAAGTTGTTGCTGTGATAATGATTTGATTTGGTTTATATATGTGGATTGGCTTTTGATAAATGATAATTAATAACTTGTTTGATCAGGCTTATACTTGAAAAAATGAATCATCTTTTCGGCTTTTGTTAAAATTTTTTTTTCTCTTACTATTTATCGGATTTTTCCTATTTTTAAATTAAAACATAGGAGTATCATGTAGCTTACGATACACACTATGGTACTGATGCTACACGCTATAGAGGGCTGACTGCTATGCAATATGCTACCGCTATTTAAAGCACTGCTTAAACTAGATCTACCCTTTTTAGAACGTGAATTCACAAAAGCCGAGAAATAATTAAAGGCAACAACATCCAGAGTATCTTGGGAATTTTAATGGATTGGGTCCAAGCTGGGTCAGATCCATTTTTAGGTGGTTCACATCTGACCCATTTAAAAGTCAGGCCTGAGTCGGGAGTTGGGTTTGCTCAGGTTGATTTTGAGAGGTTCTAGATCTGACTCATTTGATTATGGCTGTTGCTGTCGAGTTGAACTGACATATTGCGCCCCAACTTTGTGCTATGGTTTTTCCAGAAGTGGAACAATTGGGTGCCGCTATCAACAAGGGTTGTTGAATATAGTGGCTACCTTCTTTATTCAAATGTAAATGTGATTGTTATATCTTGATGCATTCTCTATCCTCTAGTTTTTTCTTCCTCTCTCTCTCTCTCTCTCTCTCTCTCTCTCTTCCTTTTTTCTTTTATAGTGTTTCATGTTCCATGGGAAAATTAAAAGCTACGGAAAGAGTTGGTATTCCTTGGAAATTTTCTCTTTGTTGATTGGAAGTTCTACATTGGCACGAATGTTATTTATTTTTTTATTTTTTCACAGTTGTGGAATTTGATGTAGCAAGTGTGATTAGAATGTGCTATGGGTTTGGTATAGAAGTTCCTGTTTCAACCTTTCTTTGATGTACCATAGCTGCACGACAACTGGCAAATTGGTCCAAAACGTGTTACAAGTTCTTGCTGCCCTGACCATCCACCCAGTAGTTAGGTGTTCTAACCGGTTCTATAAAATATTTTGATGGGAATACCAAATGGAATTCGGGTGAGATATGGAATAGTTTGTATAGCCACAAGAATACATCATCATCAGCTGAAAAGGGCTCAACAGTTGGATGATATGCAACACAAAGCGGAAGGAAAGCCCATGAAGTTTGAACCACTGCTGTCCATATGGTTGATGTCATGCTGGCATCTATAGTAGGCCAGTAAGCTCTTTATTAGGCTGAAGATTCACAATCTGGATTTAAATTCAATTTTAGTGGGAGATATTTCAGGTTTGAAGGGCCTGGACAGAGGATGAGAGGAGACCTAATGGGGTCAAGGTGGTGAGAAAGGAGATGAACGCACGTTGTCGAAATAGAATTTGTAAAGCTAACCCCAAAAGACAAGGTTTGTGATGATTGTGGTGATGATGGTGCTAGGCTGCCCAAATGTGGGCACATGTATTGTGTACGATGAGTCAATGATAGGTATTGTGGATCCTCGAAAACTTGAATTCTCAATATGCGGGCAAGTTCATTACAACTTGTACTTGTTTAAAAATATTTCCCAACAATATTCATAGGCTGGCCAGTACTGGTGTACATCTGATCCGACTTCAAGTTTGCAGAGATCAAGCTCCATCCTCATCAACAGTCAAAAGGAATGTCTTTCCATTCAGGTATGTGATTATGATTGTGTTCCTTATATCTCCATAGTTGATGCATAAGACGATGCATTATTCTACAAATTTGACCAACAATTGGTATCAGAGCCAACCTATGCATAAATCATCGTGGATTTATCTATTTAAACTAATGTTCAAAAACTTGTTTTGTTTTTTAGCGATCTTATGCGCTCACCTGTTCTTCGCGCTAGGCAACTAAGGCGTAGTATTTGTTGTGAGGATTTATGGTCCTAAATTTCAACACAGATGGGCAAACAATCTATAAAAAACCACAAACGTGCATATAGTTTAGGAGATCCAAGGGTTCCAATTTTATTGTTTTGTCGAAGGTAAAAATTGGAGGTGTGATCGTTAAGGACAATCTAATCAATTATAATATGTTGAATTTGATTGATTGTTTATGTGATGAATTGTGCGGTTTGATGATGTTTTATGGCTTGATTTAATATTATTTAAGGATTCCATGTTTTTTATATTGTTTAATAGAGGCGATAGGTTTTTGGCCGTTCTCTGGTTGCTAGTTTGGAAATTCTTATTTAATATGGTAGATCTCAATTTGTTTAAATTCTTAGAGAGCTCGGATAGTTCGAGATTTTGATGTAAATTGAGGATCTTGGATGCACCATCTCAAGCAAGGTGTTCTATAACGGTAACGGTGGCTGTAACGGCCACCATTGTTACCTTTACGATATGGGTCGTAACGGCTGTTACGGCCCCCGTAATGGCCATTACAGTCTCTCTCTCTCTCTTTTTTTTAATTGATTTTTTTTTTCTTCTGAAAAACCTATATTTGCCCCGTAATGTTAATTAAAAAGTATGGAAAACCTGTATATGCCCCATAACAGACAATTACGGGGTTGTTATGGCCTTTATAGGGGACGTAATGTGCTGTTAATGGCAATTATGAGTCATTTTTTCCATGACGGCTGTTACGGCCGTAACAACCCCGTAACATGTAACGGTTGCTACCGTTACCTTTACGTAACGGCCTTTACGGCACACCATGATCTCAAGTCATTGAAAAGATATTGTGGACACTTTTCAAAGATTATGTTGCAATATAGGGCTCATTGTAAAGGGCTCGGTGAGAAAGAGATATTGGATACCTGACATCCCTTTTGGATGGTCCATGTGGAGCCCACGTGTGGGGCAGCTGTTGCCTCTCTTCCGATTTCCATCGTATGAAGGAAAGAGCTCTCTCTCATTCTTATACCAATTAAAATTCCTTAATAATTTTTATTTTAGAAAATTTCCAGTATATATTAAATAATGAAAACAGAGATGCAAGTATGATTGTTCATAGAATATTAGAATTTGGAAAAAAAATCAATTTGAAAATTATTAAAATTAATATGCCCCTTATGTCCCATCCGATCATAATTATACGTGTGTGGGAACCATTTAAAGTGGCCCACTTGATTGGACGTCCACACGTGTGGGATGCGTGTTGCCAACCCACTCATGGTGGGTGGTGGCGCCACATGTCCTGCTCATGTGGTTGTGTGGGGCCCTCATCTCAATGAGCATGCCCGAGAGAGAGAGAGAGAGAGAGAGAGAGAGAGAGAGAGAGAGAGAGGTGCATCAGCATGACCTCACTTCCTCTCTTTCCTTTTGTTGTATGTTGGAAATCAAAAGAGGAAGAGGCGTAGCAACATGTTGCCCCATGTGTGGGTCTCATATGGGTAGGGGTGTACATCGAGTCGAACCGAGTTGAGTTGGCCTCAGCTCGACTTGACTCGTCCACTAGCTGACCCCAGCTCGAACTCGACTCGGCTCGATCTTCAAGCTTGACTGGCCAGCTCGGCTTGGTTTGGTCAGCAGCTCGGGCCAGTTCGAGCTGAGTTCGAGCCAAAATCAAGCCTCTGCGGCATTTTCACAAACACATGCTGTGCACTTTCAATATCTTACTGGATGTAAAACAACAACAGTTGTTTACAAGTATTTCATCAAACACCTTGTAGGCAACTTCAAAACCAAGAAAAAAATGATATTTGTTTCATATACATACCATCCTTGCCACTAGCCGACACGCTGTTGAGTCATTTCATCAAACACTTGGTGAGCAACATCAGTATCAAAGTAATCGAGTCACCGAACTAGTTTGATCTGAGTTCGATTCGAGTTGGGGTTCAATCCGAGTTGAGTCGAGCTCAAGCTCAAGAAATCGACTCGACTTGGCTCGAACTCAACTTCAAACCGAGTCAACTCGAGCGAGCTAACTTGGTTCGTATATGCCCCTACATATGGGCCATTCAAATGGGATGCCAACTGTCTAATCTCTCTCTCATTAAGCACTTTCCAACAATCCATATATTGCCACGTGATTTCTGAATGGTGTCCATGATGACTCTTCAATGGCTTGAGATAGTGTGTTCAAAGTCTTCAATTTAGATCAAAACATTGGATAATCAGAGCTTTTTAAGAGGTTAAACTAATTGAGATCTATCGTCTTAAATGAGAATTTCCAAACAACTTGAGAAAAATAAAAAATCCGTCGGCTCTATAAAAATGAAAAAAAAAGGGAATTCTTGATATAATATTAAACCAAGCCATAGACATTATCAAGCTACACCATTTATGACATATACAATAATCAATGAAATTCAACGGATTTGAATTGATTAGATCAACCCTATGTCCTTAAATGATCCCACCTCAATTTTCACCATTGACAACACGGTAAAATTAGAGCCCTTGGATCTTCTAAATTGTCTACCCATTTGTGCTAAACTTTTAGATTATGAATCCTCACACTGAGTACTACGACTTTGTCAATCAACCTGAAGAGTGAACGATCACATAAGAGCACTAAATAACAGAAACAATTTTCTAACATTGGTTCAAATATAGGGATCCACCATGATTGATGCATAGGTTGGCTCTGATGCCAAATTTAGTCAAATTTGTGGAATGATGAATCCTCTTATACATTGATTATGAAGATATAAGGAACTTAATTAAAATTACACACTTGAATGGAAGTCATCCCTTATCCTTGACCTTTGTCTATATATCCAACTCTCATAATCCAACTTCCAACAATCCGAGTTTGAGTTTAGCAGGACTACAAAAAAGATTAGGATTTTTATTAGGTAAGAAATTAGTCTGTCAATTGGACATCTTCACTGCAACTATTAGTAGGACCATCTTTGGATTTGTAGTTTTGGTAGGCCCCTCCGATGATGAAGTGCTCTTAGCCGGGCGACATCCCCATGGCCTGAAGGCACTGGTAGCAAGTCTAGTTGGCGATCCACTCTGGAGATCTTTCCATGGGAGAACTGTGTGAGGTATAAAATTAAAACTTAACATCAAAAAAGAAAGGAAGGGTGGATCATGATTAAGAGAGTCTCCTTAAGTATTAAGTTTCATTGGATGTGTAAGGAGGATGATGAAAAGATTTGGACAGGAGTTGGGATTTTAAACAGGAAGGAGAGAGAATAGAACTATGTATATATGCATTTGTACATAAAAGGGGAAAGGTTGGAGTTGGACAAATTCTTAATGATAGAAGAGGATGTTCTTTTCTGGTGTGGCAAGCTTTGAAGCATCGCTAGTTCTGGTGGTAAATTCCCTCGTTGTAGATAGGTATTTTCCTTCTCTACTTGATTTGTTAGTCAGTCCTTGATTTCACTTTTGAAAGTTTGAATTAGGGTGTTGATTCACAAGTTCAGTTGTCAAATTCAATAAGGATTACTGAGAAGCAGTGTTTTTGGTATCTTGTGATATCACTGATATATCTATTATCTTAGCTGGGCGATATGAAACCTAGCTTTAATATCTATTTTTTATAGTATCGTCCAATATATCGCATGATATCCTGATATTGTACAATATATCCACACTTCCTTTATGAATTCTTAATGTATTGGACAATATGTCGAATATCGATATCGAGTGTGATATCAGAAGGGATTAAAGGAAACTGGCTCTATTTGTCTGGAAAAATCCTCAAAAATTCACAAAAATTGATTTATTTTCCCTTTAAACTTCTTCCTAATACACCATTGTAACGTGATTTCGATTAGTTTACTCTAGTTTGTTGGAAGAAAATCTTCGAAATTTCTCCGAAATTGTGATTGGAAGTTTCTTGGGGCCGGGTTCTAAAAAGTGCATATTTTTTAGTTTTTGTTTTTTTTAATATGTTATAAATAGTGTCAAATGGTAAGAAATCCATGATTCTTCATGTTTTGCATGAAAAATTATGGATTTGGAGCTTCGATTTCAAGGGAGATGGGCTGAGTTGCGGAAAATTAGGGAAAAAATTGAAATTTCCCCAAAATTTCCCAAATGGGTCACCATCTTAGTGTCCAAACATGAAATCAAGTATGTATGTGTTGTCAAAATCCTACGATTTACGATATACGATTTTAGTCGAATCTTAAGCGAAACGATTTGAATCCCAACCTTGAATCCCTTTTCATATGAATCCTATGATTATATAATTTGAATCCTACAATTTACGATTTAAATCCCGATTTACGATCCAAATAGTACTTGTTCTCATTTATTTTAAGCTTCACTTGGCCTTCATTTTATGTTTTTAAATTGGTGGGAGCTTTAAGAATCGTTTACAAAAGGTAAATTATTTTATTTGTTCTTTGTAAGAGATTAAATGATATATATTCTCTTCAACGTTAAATCATGTAGCTTTTTTTATTTTTTTGGGTGATTTCTTACTTCTTAACTAGTCGAAACACCAAATTGATGTATGACTTGCTGTAATATTATTATGGATGGTTACGATCATGCTAACTTATATGTATTATGGAAAGATATTTCGAAATAAAAAATATCTTTTTTTGTTGGTCTATAGTATCAAAGGCTGCTTTTACACCGTGATTCTACATTCAAGAAAGGTAACAAGAGCATAAATTATTAAAGGGCCCTCGTATATATTTTTAAGGGGAATTTCTTGAAAGACAAAAAAAAAAGGAATAAGATTCCTTTAACACTATTATGGCATGGTATTACTCAGTGCACATTTGATGGCAAAAGGAAGATTGATGAGTTTTCAAAAAATTCTGATTTGTTTATTATTATTATTTTTTAAATTAAAAAAAATCAATTTTTAAGAAAATAATAAAAATCTTACGATTTACGATATGATTCAACCCCTAGTACGATTTGCGATACGATAACGATTTTGACAACATTGCATGTATATAATCTAATGTACAAATTCTTTAGGAATTTGGGATTTTTTCAGAAAATACTTTTTAATTAAAAAATAATTAGAAATGTTAAAAAATATTTTTTCTCGAAATCCACAAGTATATTTCTAGTTTTCTACTTCTTCCTTTGCTTTTGAATTTAATGCAGGTGTTTCCATAAATGTCTTCTTACATTTATAAATTTTATGAATTGACTTAGAATATAGTTGCATTAGTTTCAATCAGACAACTTATAGATTAGGACCCTATACAAAGGAAATCTATTACGTGCACTTGTTTTTTTTGTGATTTTTTTATTTTTATTTTTATTTTTTTAAGTGTGTATTGGTGTCTTTTAGTAATCCCCGAAGTTTCATTGAAAAATCCAACCAATTTCCCAATGTTTCCCCATGTATCCCAACAACAACGATAAATTACGCGATACAACTAATATATCCTGTGCGATAACCAATATGTATCCGTATCCTAAGGGTGCAATACATTACACGATAATGATATGGAAACCATTGATATGAATTACTCATATTTATCTCTAGGAGAGCTTGGAAGTGGAATGGTCAATGATACACGCTTCAATGGAGTCATATTATCTTTCTTTAGAAGAGAAACCGGGAGATACCTTGTGATTCCATCGATCAAATATTGGAAAAAAGAAAGAAATTTTGTTATCCCCGTGTCTTTCTTCTTCATGTGTACCTATAGTTGTTAAATCCTACAATTTGTGATTTATGATTTAAGTCAAGTCTAAGGCAAAACGATTTGAATCCCACTTTGAATCCCTTTCTGGATTAATCCTACGATTCTATTATTTACAATTCAAATTATACTTGTTCTCTTCTTTTTAAAATTCTATTAGGCCTCCATTTTATGTTTTTAAATATGTTGGGGCTTTATGAATATTTTGAAACGGGGCAAATTGTTTTATAATTTTTTTTTTTATCAGAAATTAAATGATGGGTCTTCTCTTCAACCTTAAATTGTGGAGCTTTTTTATGATTTCTTACTTAATTTGTTAACACACCAAATCAATATATTACTTATCTGGAATGTTTTTATGGATGGTTGTGATCATGTTGACCTATATGTATTGTGGCGTTGGTGGTTAGGAGTTGACTTCAACTTATATAGTTATACTTAATTTCTCTGTTGTCTGTCAAGTTTCTTGAATTCAAGCTGTGTTTTTCCATGGTTTCATTATTAGATTTTAAGCTCAAACTTTACTTGATTCCTTTGTCTTGAAGGCTTCATTAGGAACTAAAATTTTACGACTTCAACCTTGAAACATGACATGGTTATGTTTCGAATGGAATGCTATTTTGAAATTCATCACGTTGGTAGCAATACTTTTTTGGGTTTCAGTTGATATGTTAATTGTTCAATATAATCTATATTAGACTTGACATTGATGATTGGGCACAATTTTGAAAACCTTTTTTTTTTTTTTTGAGTCCCTAGGGCTTGCCTTTTGGAAAATCTTGTTAGACTTCTAATAATCTCAATAACTTGACAATGTTATTCTTTAATTTGTAGTCAAAATTTTCAACTTTTAAGGTAGGTTTGATAACGACTTTATTAAAACCTTTGAACTAATGAAATGAAAATACTTAGCTCAATTTTTATTAAAATAATGTCTACAATGTGTGGTAGTAAGATATTCCACAATTTTCTGCAGAGGTGTCTAGTTTCCTTGTTTTGATGTTTTACTTGTTCCATTGTCTGTATGAGTGGCTGAAGTGAGTAATTTGTTTGTTCTTGCTCAGTGCCTTGTTGTCAGTAGTGTCTTGTTCTCTTTAATAGGTTCATATTATCCTTAAAAAAAAAAAATCTACAAATTATGGGTGTAGAATGATAGAATAATGAATATTTTATTCTCTTTTTAGTTTTTTAGATTTTATGAACATTATTTCATAAATTTTTTTTTGTTTTTCTATATTTCATGTAAAAGATTATGAAAATCCTACGATTTTGTGATTTACGATTTCAATCCTCTCACGATTTTTACGATCTGATTTGACTTTCAAAACATGGTGTGGTTGTATGCTCATCCCCTTGGGAGACATCATGTGGAAGGTGGAAGCACTTAGATGGGGAACTTGTTGTCTTCAGCTGTTGCACCAATCCTCTATTTGGATTGAGTGCAACTCCTCAATAGTAATATGTCAAAATCTTGCTCGCATTCCTGCTTCCTATGCATTCTTAATTCCTAACATTTGAGAACAGCTGCTGCCAAACCCAAATTCTCTCTGGCTAATGCCTTTTGCAATTATGTTCTATATGTTGTTATTCTATGACTAACATCCATAGAAAGGAATGTTAAAAAATAAAAAGAAATCCATAATTAAGAAGACAGACGAGGATGTTGAGATGGATGGGTGGGAAGACAGAGGACATAATTAAGAAATAGGTCATTCGAAGCAACCTAGGAGTTGGCCAAATTGGGGGTAACATGATGGAGAGTTGACTGAGCTGGTTCTCCCACATGCTCAGGAAACTGGAGATGGGACTGGAAACAAAGGGAACTTTGATGAGGGGTTGAAGAGCCCGTAAAAAGGACAAGAGGAAGACTGAAACTGACTTGGGTAAGAGGTAAAACTGACCCCAAATAGGACTAGGATAAGGATGAGGTCATTTGAAGCAACCTGGGAGTGCATCCCAGTTGGAGATGACTTGATGGTGACTTGACCACAAGGTGTTCCAAAACGGTAACGGTGGCTGTAACCAGTGTTCGAAATATCGGTATCGTGTTAAGAGTGGGAACACAAGAAATACATTTAAAAGCAAAAGAAGAATCATTAAATCAGGTTACATACATGTTTGATTTTATGTTTGGACGCATATTTGCAATTGATTTGCGAGAAATTGATATATATATATATATATATATATATATATATATATGGGAAAAGGTACTATGCGCTCGACCTCACGATAAGCTCCCGTGAGGTCGGGCTGTGTGGGCCCTAACGTGATGCGTGTCGACCATCAACACCGTGCATTTGATGGGTGCCCTCTAAATTATGGGATATCCCAAAAATCAGCTGTATACAGAACTCAGGTGGGCCATACCATCTAAAATCATGTGAAGACACCGTTAAAACATATAAAAGCACTTGGTGGGGCCCACCTGAGTTTTGAATGCTGCTGAAACTTGGTCTGAACCCTCATTCAAGTGGGACACACATAATGGATGGGCTGGATTTGCAAACCACATCTCGGTGGGCCCAAAAAATGATTATGAATGTTTTAATGGTGCACGGCCCCTCCCCACTTCTGTATGTGGTGTGGCCCACACAAGTCACGGATTGACTTGATTTTTGAGACCTAGGCCCACGATGGAATGGTGCATCTGACTGATGGGGTAGATTTTCGAAACGCATCATGGTGGGGCCCACACAGCTCGACCTCATGGGACGGACTTGTGAGGTCGAGCGCATAGTACCTTTTCCCTATATATATATATATATGAATTTTCTGCAACCCGGCCATCTCCAAATCTCGAAATTAAAGCTCCCAATCCATGTTTTTTCATGCAAAACATGAAAAATAATGGATTCGTAACCATTTGACACTAATTTAATATGATTTACAGAAGAAAAAAAAAGGGTCGAAAATCGAAAATGCTCACCGGATCAAACATGTGGGATGTATTGCAGTACTTGTGCGTTTCATATTGCACTGGTGGGATACCAGATATATCGAGGGATATATCAGCGGATATCACCGATATTTAAAACACTGGCCATAACAGCCACCGCCGTTACCGTTATGATACGGGCTGTAACAGCCGTTATGGCCTTTTTTTATTTTTGAAAAAACTGTTACATGATTGTTACGGGGCTGTTACGGGACCGTTACTGGGCCTTTACGGCCTGTTTTTTCTGTAACAGCCGTTACGCCATTTTGACCTCATAACGCATAACGGTGATGACCGTTACGTAACCAATTTTGAATACCTTGCTTGACCAAGATGGGACTGGAAAAGGAAGGGAACTATGACCGAGGGTTGAAGGGTCTGAAAGGAGGATGGGTGGAAGACCTAAAAGGACGTCAATAAGAGGTAAAGCTGACCCCAAATGGTTAGGACGGACACAATGATGATATGTGTTCTAGGCGAGTTGGAAGCCAGAGCCAAAGAATTCATCCTGCTCAATTTAAATAATGTTAACTGTGGTCAAATAGTTTACTTGTTGTGGCTAGAGCTGAGTCCATATCCTGTACGGATAGAGCCCCAGAGTACACACGGCGGCGTAGGTGTGCAAAAGAGGCTGAATAACATTTTGAGAGTAGTTTGAGATGTGCGGATGCAGTTGCATAAGTGGTAGTTGCCCTTCCCATTCAATTTCCCAACCCAACTCATACTTGCTTTTGAGAACTACCACCTACAGCTGATCATAGGCTACAAGCCCACTTTCACAAGCATTTTGCCCTAAAAAATATCTGATATTTTCGAGGGCAAAATTGGAAAAAAAATTCAGAGGGCATTGAAGAAATGGGTGGTACCATACAACCCGTTGTAGTTGATTGGTTCTCCATGTTTTTATTGCCATTACAGTCTCAACTGTATGTAGATCCCTCGAGTATATGGCCATAGACTGATATACACTGTCCATGCAGTTTCTTTGAGGTAGGTTCTTTTGGTGCTCGATCCAACCGTTCAACTCATCAGCTAGAGCACTCCCCCCCCCCCCCCCCTCTCTCTCACACACACACACACACACACACATTTGCTAATTGAAGTATTTGTCTATGGTGTCATCCATTTTGCTGCCTTTATGGTATCTTAGAAAATTTAGACCATGCCTCTTAACCCTTGTGCTTATAAATGCGTTCGCAGGGTGAGCTGGAAGAGCTCGAGAGAACGGACAGGGTTTCGGCTGCATGTCAGGAGTATGTATGAGAATATGTATATAGATAGCTACCCATTCGTGTACTTTTGTGATTGATTGCATCTATTATCCATTTTTAGGGACTGAATTTCGTTTGGTGTCACCAGATTGCTGCCGAATGTTGAAAACAGACCGGACCCGCTCCTCCCAGTGTAATAATCTACTTGCGCTCATAGCGGTCTGCGTGCAGGATGATTTTTTCTGCTTCTGGGCTCTGCTAATCCTTTTCTATCCATTGTTGTTGCAGAACGAACGGCCCAGCAGACCCATCTTGGGACCGATGGTTTGAAGGGCCGCAAGAATCGCAAGGTTGCAGATGTTGGATTCTCTGATGGCCTGATTCAGCCTTAGCCGTTTGTTTCCAGGGCTCCAAATGACATCTTGTTTTAGACTCTTCCTTGATATTTGTACACCAATTTAGAACGTTTGCTCCATTGTTTGAGGCCATTGTATCAATATTCTCATTAAACAAAACCATATTGATGGATAACACAAGATTAAAAAAAAAAAAAAAAAAAAAAAATCTTCTTTCTCACTTTCTTATAAGCTCACTGGACGGATAACACATATTGATGGATAGCACACAAGATGGAGGCCTGCGGCATTTTAATGTGATTAAAATACTCCAAGGTCATCTAAAATGTTTCGAAAGTTCTTTTACGATATTCAGAGTTCCCAGCATTGTAAAACTATTCGGAGGTAAAAATGTCCAAATGCTACTCGAATTGTCTATGGTTAAGGCCATTTCTCCAAAAAGAAAAAAGAAAAAAGAAAAAAGAAACTGCTTCGATTTCAGTTGTAGCCTTTTGGGGCTGGTTTGTATGGCCCTTTGCATATGAGGGCACAGCAGGCTTGGATGTGCCAGTCATGACAGAGTGCTCGTGATCTTCGTGCTCAAGTAGCCTGAAGAGGTCTTTCATTGGAATTTTGAGGCCTGGTCTGTGTTGTTGATCCGCAATGACGGGTTGCATGCTTGCCAGGGTTGTATGTGGTGGTGCATGAGGTTCTCAGTCGATCTTGTCTGCTCAAATGATCGCCGCAATGATGGCATGCTTGCTTGCTGTGGTAATGTGGCCCATAAGGTTCTCAGTCGATCTTGCCTGCCCAAGACCCTGGCCTAGTTCATCAGAAAGGGGGTATTTTCATTCAAGGGTACTCCGATAGTAGTTACAAAATGAGCACAACCAAAAACCTGGGCGTGCTGTGTTGTGTGTGGCATTCAAGCTAGTGAGCCTACCATGTTGATTGGATGGCCTGAAAATCATGTTACATAATCTGGTGGGCCACACCATAGAAAACACCACATTAAATCCTCCAAAAAATTCATATGATGGCCCACAGGAGGAGTCGGTTAGCCTGGTTGTTGGGATCAAGGTAGGCCCACGATCATTGCAATTTATGGCTTGTGCACCATCCACATTAGGGCCCATAATAAGATGTCCTAGATTGACGTACACAAATGGCGCGCATAACCGGGCCTTATGATTAGTAACCAACCATCTTCATAAAATAAAAATCAGATGTGGTGAATTGAGTACCTCGAACCGAATGTTCTTGCAGACGAGCTCTTCGACATTACTACGGACGGAGGGATGAGTGAGAATGACCTGGGACAGACCACAGGAAGTTCCCGTGGTGGGAACCTATGTGGGGCCGGCAGATATTCCCGTGAGAACTCCACTCCTTGCATCAGTTTCTGAAGCTCACAATAGATCAGGTATCCCAAAATCAGGGAGATCCAAAACTCAGGTGGGCAACACGCCATTGGAACCTTCCTGGAGCCGAGCATGATGATTATACGTTGTCCATGTTGTTGATGTCTTAAATCTGTAAGTAACGGGGTCTGTTGATGCCATTGACAGACCACTCAATGTTATTGAGAAGATGTCGTTGCCATTGATAGATGCTCGATCCCATCGGAAAAATCCATGTTGGTTGTTGAAACGTTTTAGGTGTTGTTACTTGATAACATCAAAGGAGTTCGATGCTATCGACAAATCCTCGATGAGGTGTTAATGCCATCGAAGGTCCCATTGAGCACGCGCACCGAGTTGTGTAAGTGCGGGATTTGTTTCCTATTCCAGTTGTGATAGTATATATATCAGGTGTAATCGGGATTTGGGAATAGAGAGGGTGTATTAATGCTTTCTAATTCATTCCCAAGGGTTCAAGGGCATAGACAGGGTTTGAGGAAGTAGCTTTGAGGCTTGTCTGAATTGATAAGACTCTATCTCTTGTAATTATGCTTTTATAGTGCATTACTCGTCTCTTTGTGCCGTGTTTTTTTCTTTTTTTTTCTTGCAAGGTTTTTTCCACGTAAAATCAGATTGTTCTTGTTTGAGCTTGGGTTGTGCGATTGTGTGTACCTTGCTTGATTTGTTTGTGTGCTTCTGCGGTTCCCCAACAAGTGGTATTAGAGATAACGTTGGGAAGCAGATTGAATATGAAAATAAGGTATTAATGGCATTAACATGAGGTTTGATGTAGAAAAATATTCCGGTAAAAATAATTTTAAACTATAAAAAGTTAAGATGAACAATATCCTAATTCAGTAAGAATTAGACAAAGTTCTTCTTAGAAAGCGACCAAAATCAATGGTAGAAGAAGAATGGAACAAGTTAGATAAGAATGTTAATATATCTATTCAGTTGTGTCTAATAGATGAGGTCCTCTATAATGTTATGAGAGAGAAGATTGCAATGGATACATGAGAGAAGTTAGAGAACATCTATGTGAATACGTCTCTTGAAAATCGTTTATATCAGAAGCTACAGTTGTTCAATCTAAAGATGGCGGAGGGGGCTGACGTTGAGGCCCACATCAGTAACTTCAATAGGCTTGTTTGCAAGCTATTGGATGTGTAAGAAATGATGAAAGATGAACATCAGATATGTATACTGTTGAATTCTTTTCTAGCATTGTACATTTCATTCAAGGACTCTCTGTGCATTGGTAGAATAACCATTAGCGTTGATATCGTTATCACAGCCCTTCAGTTGAAGGCGATGAGAAAGAAAAACGATGACGTGGGTGCTTTTATAGATACACTGGTTATGAAGGGGAGAAATTCTGAGCGGGATAATGAATCTTCATGATTAAAGTCCAAATCTAAGGACAATGGCAAAGGAAAATTGAAGTGCTGGAATTGTAGCATGACCAGGCATATGAAAAAGGATTGTTAGAACCCTAAGTGGAAAAAGAAGAATTCAGAGAGTTCTTTTAGGGGGGCCAACACTGTGGAATTCAGTGAGGAGGCGAGTGGTAGTGACGTGCTGACTGTATCAAAACCTAGGTATTTCGACGATGAATGAATTTTGGATATAAGAGTTTCGTATCGCATGACCCCTATAGGAGTTGGTTCACCAATTACAGTGAGTGCTGGCTAGGTGTTTATGGGCAATAATATTGCTTGTGACATGGTTGGTGTTGGATTGGTGTGCATCAAGATATTTGATGGCATGGAGCATATCTTGGCTTAAGTAAGACATGTTCATGAGTTGAGAAAGAACTTGTTATATCTGGGTGCACTTGAGGCACTAGGGTGCAGATTCACCGGGTTTAATTCTGTCCTTAAAGTTTCAAAGGCGGTACTTATAGTTATGAAGGTACAAAGGAATGAAAACCTTTATAGGTTGATTGAGAGTGCTTCATCTAGTGAAGCAACAACGTCTGTAACGGATTCCACGTCTACACGTATGTGACATTTGTGCTTGGGCCAAATGAGTGAGCGGAGCATGAAGGTACTTTTTAATTGTTATTTAATTTCAGCTTTTAAAAGTATAAACTTTAATATATGCGAGCATTATATATATGGTAAACAATCGAGGTTGTTTTTTAAATTTGGAAAACATGTTTGTAAGGGGGTTCTAGATTATGTACAATCTAATGTATGGGGGCTATGGCCCATGGTTTTTAATGGAGGGTCGTCATGGTTTGTCATATTCATTGATGACTATTCCAGAAAAGTGTGGGTTTATTTAATGAAAAATAAATATGATATTTTTACTGACTTTAAGCAATGGAAGGTGATTGTGGAAAAACAGTCAACGTGAAAAAGTGAAAGTGTTGAGGACAAACAATGGTGGAGAATTCAATCGGTATATTGTAAGGATGAAGAGATCGTGAGATACAATGCAGTGCACCACAAACCAGAGTAGAACGGTGTGGCTGAGTGGATGAATTAAACTCTTTTGGAGAGGGCCTAATGCATGATCAGTAATGCTGGGTTGGGCAATGAATTGTGGATTGGTGCCATTAATACGGCTTGTTACCTGGTGAATCGATCTCCATCTACGACCATTGAATGTAAAGTTCCAGAGGAAGTGTGGAGTGGTCAACAGACAGACTATTCAGGGTTGCGAGTATTTGGTTGCGATGCTTACTCTCATGTACCGTCAGTCGAGAGAGATAACCTGAAACAAAGGATTAGAAAGTACATCTTTGTTGGATATGGTAATGGTGTGAAAGGGTATAAGCTATATGACTGGGTCACATGGAAATTCATCCTTAATCGTGATGTCATATTTGACAAAGGATCTTTGTTCTATAAAGATGAGCATAAGGAAGCCGAAAAGTTGGTCGTGGACATTTATTTGGACAGATATGAGACACGGCTGATGCAAAGATGTATGAGGTATATGAGCAGGTGAAGCAATCACCTATGAGAATGAATCCACTAAGAGATCATAGGTTACCGATGAAATACATGGATGACTCGAATGTTGGATTTGCCCTCATTATGGATGGGGGGAATCTATCTACTTTTTATGAGGCTCTTGACAATGTAAATATAGAAAAGTAGAAAGTAGCAATGCATGATGAGATGAACTTCATGTATAAGAATGAGACGTGGGAGCCAGTGGAGCTTTTCATCAATCGAAAAGTGATTGAATGCAAGTGGATCTTCAAGAAGAAACATGATAGGTACAAGGAAAGGTTGATAACGAAGAGATATGCTCAGAGAGGTGTTGACTTCACTGAGATATTTGCGCCTGTGGTAAAGCAAGTATTTATCAGATTTGTGTTAGTACTGGTTGCTCAATACGATTTCGAGATGGAACAAATAGATGTGAAGATTGCCTTCCTGCATGAGGAATTGGAAGAACAGATTTACGTGAAGCAATTAGAAGGTTTCAAAACACAAGGGACATAGAACAAGGTTTGTAGGTTAAAGAGGTTGTTGTACGGCATGAAACAGTCACCTACGCAGTGGTACAAGAAATTTGATTATTTCATTGTGAGTCAGAAGTTTACTAGGAGTGAGTATGATCATTGTATTTATTAGAAGACATTAAGTGATAATAAATTCATTATCTTAGTATTGTATATTGATGACATGCTTATTGCTACTCATAAAATATCTGAGATGAACATATTGAAGGTTTAGTTATCAGGGACATTCGAGATGAAAGATCTAAATGTTGCAAAGAGGGTTCTAAGCATTAACATACATAGAAATAGGAAGATGAGTAGGTTATGGTTATCTCAGGTGGAATAGACTGAGAAGGTATTGATGAAGTATGGGATTGACAAGTAGAAGCCGGTCAACGTTCCTCATGCAGCTCATTTTAAGCTTTCTTCTGAACAGTGTCCTGAAACAGATGAAGAAAAATGGGTTATCTCTTGTGTGCCTTATTCGATCGTAGTTAGCAACTTGATGTATGCCATGGTCTGTACAAGACCGAATATTTCATATGTGATAGGTATTGTTAGCAGATACACGTCTAACCCTGTCAAGCAACACTGAGAGGCAGTGAAATGACTATTTCGATATATTCAAGTTACACAAGACTACGTCTTATCATTTGAAAAATCATGGGACAAGTTAGTTAGCTATGTGGATTCAGCTTACGCAGGCAGTGTGGATAATAAAAGGGCGACTTCTGGTTACTCATTTGTACTAGCGGGTGGAGCAATCAGTTGGATGTCATAGCTTTAGTATGTAGTGGCTCTTTCTACGACCGAAGCTGAGTATATAACAGTGACAAAAGTGTTCAAGGAAGGTATTTGGTTGAGAGGAATCATAAATTAGTTGGGGCTTTAGTAGGAGGCTATGTCAGTCAATTATGACAGCAAAAGCGTGATCAATTTGACTAAGAATTCTGTTTACCTCTCACGTACTAAACATATTAATGTGCATGATCATTTTATTTGACGGGTGCTTGAGGAAGGAGGTGTGACTCTAGAGAAATTTACATAAGCATGAATCTGACTTACATGCTTACAAAGGTGGTTTCCATAGAAGCTAACGTTATATGCAACTTCTTTGGGCTTGGCGAAGATATAAATGGAAGACGAAGTGTGCACAAGACACGATGGTGGAGCTATGATGAAAGTCTGAATTAGAGATGATGATTGATAAGTAGCTATAAAGAATGAAGAATGAAGACATGGTCATGATTGTTGTTGATGTCTTAAATATGTCAGTAACAAAGGTCTATCAATGTCATCGATAGACCACTCAATATCATCGAGCAGATGTTGATAGCATCAATGGATGCTCGATCCCATCGGAAAAATCTATGTTGGTTGCTACAACATTTTAAGTGTTGCTATTCGATGACATCGAAGGAATTTGATGCCATCGATAGATCCTCAATGGGGTGTTGATGCCATCAAAGGTCCCATTGAGCGTGCATGCAAAGTTGTATAAGTGTGGGATTTGTTTGCTATTCTAATTGTGAGTCTATATATCAGGTATAATTGTGATTTGAGAATGGAGAGGGTGTTTTAGGGCTTTTTAATTTGTTCATAAGGGTCCAAAGGTATAACTAGGGTTTGAGGAAGTAGATTCGACGCTTGTTTGAATTGGTAAGACTCTCTCCGGTAATTATGGTTTTATAGTGTATTATTTCGCTTTGTACTGTGATTTTTTTTTTACGAGAGTTTTTTCATGTAAAATTTAAATTGTTTGTTGGGAGCCATTGCACAAAACCTTAGAATCTAGCCTCTCAAAACACCAGAATTATGGGATAATAAAGCAATGAAATAAATCAAAGTACAAACCATATGATACGAGATTTTTACATGGAAAACCTTCAAAGAGGTAAAAACCACGGGACCTCGTCCAGAGCAACAATTCACTATGAAGTAGAACGTTACAACCGATCACAAGCATACACCACTTGGATTAAACCTTCTTCACTTACGCAGGAGTGGATGAACAATAATAGAATAATGAAAAAGGAGAGATCTCACTGATCATGAGGACGTAGAAGCACTGAGACGTCAACTGCGAAGTAGATCACCTTTACGTGTAGAATCTCCTTTCCACAAGGTTCCTCTCTTCTCTCTCTCTCTCTCACACCTTTGATAGTCCTAAACCCTTTAGGAAACTCTTTTGCATTACCCTAAAATAACCCTAGGACCCCAATTTATAGTTTAGGCAACTCCCTTTCGCACCTCTTGCGAAACCGCATCAAATTTATGCAGTTCGCAGCAAATCCGAACTAAATTTACATAACTCTCGACTAGTCGAGCAGGGTGCTCGACCGGTTGAGTGGCTCACTCGACCGGTTGAGCACCATGAGATTCTAAAACATATAGCTCGCTGGACTTTGAGTCGAGCGACCTGTAAGCCCCGTATCCTAGACCGTACCGTTCCATAAATTTTCGGGGTCTTTCCGGTCGAATTTCGACAACCTTCGACCTTTAACCGGTATTTGCCCGTGACCTTGATTCTCATGCCGTCAACCCGAGTCGACTCAACCCAAGACTTGTACCTTAGCGACCGCGTCATCGCCGCGGTTCCAATGCCGCGACTCGTGCGCCGATGTGATACTCTGGCCAGGAGATGTGGGCCAGCGTTGGGTGCGAGGAAAACGCCACGCGTGCGAATTTCGAGAGAATCTCTACGACTTGTCACATCAATCAATCCCATCATATTAAGTACATGTCAAGTACATATCACCTTTCACCCTTTCCCAAGCAAGCCCCAAAAGTTAAAAAGTTCTTACAAGCCCATACCTTTCTTACACCAAAAACCCCTAAAGTCAAAAAAGTCTCTTACACACCCATCCCTCTCTCTCCCATCCATCACTCCATTACACATCACCCATCTCTCTTTACAACTCTCTCTCTCCTTCATTTTCAAATCACAATCCAAGCAACCCGAGAGCACCATCCGTCCAAGCCTCTCCCATTCCTCCCAAGCTTCAAGTGTGGCCCATTTCCTACCCTTTCATCTCCCATCTCAACCATCCAAACCTCATCTCCTCTGTTGGAATCGAAGCTAATGAGTTAAGGAAGCCAAGGGAGCAAGAAGATTAAGTGGTAGGTGCTTTGATAGGGTAGTTTTAATGTTTTTAAGATAGGCCAAGTGAGGCCAACCGATCAATAGTTTGGATCTCACTTTGGACCCTAAGATGGGCCGATGGCCCACTTGGATCATCATGATCATTCTATGATGGGGCCATTCCCCATGGACCCCATCATGATGTTTATTTTCCTTGCATACTTAGGGTCATCTAGACCATCCAATTTAGTGGAGAAGAGATCTCCATTGTTGGATTTTGATTTAACGAGCCCATATGTAATGGGACTCACTTGATGTATGATTTAGTGCAAGGGAGGGCCCATAGTGCCGGGTTCCCTCTATCACGCGGGTCCCACTCTCTATCTCTCTCTCTCCCTCTCTGTTTCATTTTTTTATGTGTGATCATAACATGGTTGTATGGCCCACTTAAATGAACCCCACCATGAGGCATGTATTCTATCCAAACCATCTACAAGGGGGGCCCACTTTGTGTGTGTAGTATTCACACCATCCTCCATGAGGTGGCCCACCTAAGCAGGGCCCACCTCTAATGTATTTGCTAAGTCCAGCGTCCAGGGACGCTGGACGTGTGTTGGAAACCACAAATATTAGCTTGGTTCCAAGCTAATGGGGGAGGCCCACTTATTTTGGCCCCACCTTAATGTATGTCTTCAATCCACGCCGTCCATTCCGTTCCCAACCTCATTTTAGGCGTTGAACCGAAAAATGGTGTCAACCCGAGGTCCTGGCGGGCCATACCGTAGCAAATGGTGGTTTTCACCGTTGAAACCTTCCCTAATATTTTTATACGCCGAAATATACCCAATATTGGGCTTGTTTTGCTTGTCTGGAGCCATGGAGGGCCATTGGATGGAGTGGATTCTCTAGATGTGGACCCCACATGTGAAAACCACAAAAAAATTGAAATAAAAAATAAAATAAAATTTATACACAGCAGCGTCGGCTGCTGTGTCAGAAGGCAGCAGGCGTTGCCTGTGCACGCCCGAGCGAACTGGCGGATGGACAGGATCCCACGGCTCCAGCCGTGGGCCCCACCTTGATGTTTAATTCATATGGTGGGCTCTCAGGGCAGTGGACCACCCTCCAAATTTCAGGTCCATCCAAGACTCAGGTGGCCCACATTATAGGAAACAATGTGAATTGAACTCTACCATTGAAACCCCTTTTGGGTCCACAGAAGTTTAGGATCAATATGAAATTTGTTTTTTCCACTTCAATCCAGGTCTGAGTGACCTTATCAACGGGTTGGATGGTGTATAAACATTATGGTGGGCCCCGCGTGGAGCCCACAGTGATATATGTGTTTCATTTCCACCGTCCGCCTGGACGGTGGAGCCCACTAAAATGAGAAGCACTATCCACCTGTCATGGGTGTCACGACCCGTCGCTAAGCCTACCATATCCTTTATGGGCGTATATATATATATATATGTGTGTGTGTATATATATATATATATATATATATATATATATATATAATATTATATTATATGTATAATATTGTATATATTATATTTAAAATATATATTATATTATATATAATATACTGGGTGGTGGGCCTTCATGTGGACCCCCATCATGAGGCAGGTGCTGCATTCAACCTGTCCATCCATTTTTTTTTAAAAGTTTATTTTATGGCATAGGCATAAAGAATGAGCCAGATCCATAGCTCAAGTGGACCCAACCTTGGTATGTGGATGAGGCCCATCTTAATTTATCTGCGGTAGTCCATTGGGGCCCACTTTGATGTAGATGTAAGGCCCATGTTATGAGGCCCATTCGATGTATTGGGGCCTATGGGTTGAGGCCCATTTGATGTACATATGGGGCCCAATTGGTGTGGCCCATTTGATACACATAAGGCCCATGTGATTAGGTCTACCGTGATGTATTTTAAGGCCCATGGGCTATGGCCCATTGCAATGTACATAAGGCCGTTGGTGAGGCCCATTAATGCGGCCCACTTGATGAATGTAAGGCCCATGTGATACGGCCCATTTGATATATTGAAGGCCCAATGGGATGTACCTAAGGCCCATTGCAATGTGTGATCCCAACATGGTTTATGCAATGATGTTTATGACGGGCTATGCCTTGGGAGTAATGTTGGTTTGATGTCCACGTTGAAAGTATAGTGTTGGTTAAATGTCCACATTATGACTCTCCCTAGAGCTCATTATAGGCCCGTACATGTAATGTGTAGGCCGTCTAAGCCCATCTTCGTTATAAACTGCATCCTTTACCATATAACCTGCTTAGTATAGTCCTATGATTCACGATCATACGCATCATATGTATGCTTGATATGAGGAGTGACTAATCATAGCATATGCCCTCGGGCAGATTGTTTATGGGCTCCCGGATAGGCGGTGCTGCCCTGCATGAGCGCACGATACGCGTAGGATTGCTGCATGATTGGATAGTGTGATTCATGCATTCGCATTGTGTGATGTGGTACTGTACGCCCTAGCGACATCAGGGTCGTAGCCTCCACAGGCGTATCGTGATTGGCAGGATTGGATACCGAAAATCTTATTCTACATGGGGTGTTATAGATATTCCTGGGTGAAAGTCCCTAAACTCTTATGGTACCAAGAGGTTGCTCCAACGCTTAGACCGAGTGGGTGCATGAGCGTCGAGTGTCGATTACCAGACGGTTGCGCTTTCCACTATGTCATGGTCAGTTGGAAGGGGGTGCGGCCTTACCCACCCGAGAGTAGGGGGCAATGCTAGGCTGAGTCTGACCAGCTCGAGGAATGGGTCAGCTATTGACGAGCCGAGCCCGATATTGGCAGGCGGATAGTGAGGTCTTTTCCACTCACCTTATTGCGCGCGATGGGGCGGCAATCTGACTTGGAGTGTACTAGACCCCGGTGATATTCTAGATTTGAGCCGTATTGACATGTGGACTTAGATGAGGATTTGTATGCTTGAGTTGCATTTCGCATTGCATGGCCTTGGTATGGCCGACATTATTCATGCTTTGCACCGCATGGCCTTGGTACGGCTAATGGTATTCTTGGCTTTCATCAGCATGTTTTGCATTACTCTGATACTGCTTAACTGCATTACCACCTTGAGCACACACTTTCACCATCCTCTAAGCTTTCTATAAGCTTATGCACAGCAGCGCTGAGGCTTGAGCACGTGGCAGATTATTTTGGAGTTTTATTCATCATCATTGTATTTTCCTTTATGCTCACTGTACTTGTAAAGTTTTTTTTATCATAGTGGAAATGTGATGGAGTTTGTGGTTGTTGTTTATGGGTTATGCCTTTGGTTATGTTTATTACGAATCAAACTGATGTTGAAAAATTCTCCTTGTAGCATCCCAGGATCGGAACCTGGCGAATGGGCGTTGGGAGCCGAGAATGGGGTTTCACAGAGGCTGTCGGTGTCGGGTTCGGCGATCGGGAATTTTGTGAGCCCGGTTTCCGAGTTTGGGGCGTGACACGACCCACTTGACTGGTCGAGCAGTGCCCTCAACTGGTCGAGCAGCGCGATAATGCCAAGGTTTATGGCATCCGATCCGCACTACATCTCTTTTAAATTGATGAAGAAAACCTCATCAAATCTCCCCATTTTCGACTCAGGAGGAATTCGCTTTCTTCAAGCCAGCCAGGTTTTTACAAACCTCAAACTTGCCCTTGAGCAATGCCTTAGTCATCATGTCTGACCCATTATCGTCCGTGTGGACCTTCTCAAGCTGTAACACCTTCTGTTCTAAAGTATCCCTGATCCAGTGATACCAAATCTCTATATGCTTCAACTTGGAATGCTGACTTGGATTCTTACTCAAGTGTATAGCACTTTGACTATCGCAATAGACCACGTGCTGCTTCTGCTTTAGGCTAAGTTCCTGTAGGAACCTCTTTATCCAAAGCATCTCTTTACATGCCTCTGTGACTTCAATGTACTGTTCACTCCCCAAATATAGGGTTGTGATGTAGTAATAAACTCGATGAGACCGAGGTCGAATCCCAAGGGACTGATACCTGTACGTAATCTGAAACTAAGTAGAACTAGAATTAGAATAATATGAAATATAAATCAAATAGAATTTAAGGAATAATGGTAAAATATTAATCTAAAACTTAAAGAATTCAAAGGTAGGAAATTAGGGTGCCAAGCATCCACTTGTAGCAATTGAGAAGTTACCTTACACTGATTTAGGGACACAACTAGAATCAGAGTCCTATCCTATCCAATTGGTAAGAAGAGATTTGTCAGATCTCTTAACTTCTCATGAATCTAATCATCAACAGATAAGATTGGTGAAGATTTGGAAGTGATTTCGTCATCTAACCATGCCTAGGAGACTATGACAAACAACAGTAATTTACCAATCTCACAGCCAATCATGAGAGAATTGTGAGATTTAGGAAAGGTTCCATCACCCAACCATGCTCATGAGACAATGGTGAACAACAGGGTTCCTCAGTTCACAATCTCAATAATGGAAAGAAAATACTTAAAACTATCGCAGGTCCATTGTAATTTGAGTCACAATAAACCATTAAAAACTAAAAGTATACCTTAACAATCAAATTAGAATCCATAAGGTTCAACAAGACATGAATTAAAACAAGCAACCATCCTAATCACACTACCAGCTTCACCTCTTAGCCCTAGCTGAGAGGCTTAGCTAACCATGGATCTGATTAACTAAGAAAAGAAATAAACAAAAAAACAGGAAAAACTCTTCTTCACGTGTGCACCGCCTTCACGGCTGCTCATCCCAGGATTCCCCTGGGGTCCGTCCCTTACCTTGGTGTCTTCAGAACGTTAAATCTATGCTTTTAGCACCCTTTTGTAATCTAAGCTCCTAAATACATCTTGCATCAAAAACACAATTAAAGCAGGGCGTTAAACAGTACCATGTTCATAAATCTAGGCAATAACTGGGGTCTAATATGCAATATTTGACCCTTAACATGTACTCGGCCTCTGTCGTCGATAATGATATGACCTTCTACAGTGTACTCTACCAAGAGACAGCTCCCCCTGCAAATGTGAACATGAACCCCGATGTAAACTTCTTGGAGTTTATGTCACCTGCCATTTCCGCATCTGTGTAGCCCTTTAATACAGGTTTTCCATCACCATAGCATAGAGTCAACTTGGATGAGCATCTTAGATACCGCAGTATCCATTTCACCGTTGCCCAATGTTCTTTGCCAGGATTGGTAAGATACCGGCTGACAACACCAACCACATATGCTATGTCTGGGTGCGTACACATCATAACATATATCAAGCTTCCTACTACTGACACGTAAGGTATTTTCTGCATTTCATCCACCTCTGCTTTCATCTTGGGACACTGCCTGTGGCTCAATCTGAAGTGACCATCCGGTGGAGTACTGACTAGCTTTGCTGCAGTCATATTGAACTGATCTAGGACTTTCTCAATATACCGCTCTTGTGACAACTAAAGCTTTCTGTTGCTTCTGTTACGAGTTATCTCCATTGCTAGGATTTGTTTAGCCGGGCCCAAGTCTTTCATAGCAAACGACTTGCCTAACTCTTGTTTCAGCCTATCAAGCTTCTTGATGTCTTTACCCATGATGAGCATGTCATCAACGTATAACAGCAGAACTAAGAAATCACCATCTGAGAACTTGCGTGTGAACACACAGTGGTTTGACTCCGTTATGTCATATCCATGCTTTAACATGAACGAGTAAAACTTCTTGTACCATTGCCTTGGAGCTTGTTTCAGCCCATACAAGCTCTTTCTTAGCTGACACACCATATTCTCTTTGCCCTTTACTTCAAACTCATCTGGTTGGTGCATGTATATCTCTTCTTCTAGGTCACCATGGAGAAAGACAGTTTTAACATCTAACTGCTCTATCTCCAGATCCATGATAGCCGCCAACCTAAGTAACACCTGTATGGATGTCATTTTCATTACTGGTGAGAATATCTCCTCAAAGTCTATACCTTTCCTCTAACTAAACCCTTTCACCACAAGTCTGGCCTTGAACCTCGTTTGTGAATTTTTCTACTTAACTTTCTTTCTGAACTCCCACTTGTTGCTCAGAGCTTTCTTGCCCTTAGGCAATTTCACCATATCATAGGTGTGGTTCTTATGCAAGGAATCCATCTCTTCTTGTATAGTTTTCAACTACTCCCTTTTATGCTCATTGGCTAGGGCCTCAGAATAATCTTTTGGCTCTCCCCCATCATTAAGCATAATGTACTCATGTGGCGAGTACTTCTTAGACGGATGCCTGTCCCTAAATGACCTCCTCACTCGTGGCTCAATAGGTGGATCAAGTGGGGGCGGCTCCCTAGGTCCATCGTTTGTAGAAACTCTCTCATCATCTGTAACTTACTGTACTCCTCCATTATCAGGCACCACAGGAGGAATAACCGGATCTATGTCCTTTAGCTCTCTTGAACTAGGCTGCATCTTTTTTGGCTTACAAATGTCTTCAATACATTGGTTTTTAAAGAAGACCATATCTCTGCTCTTGATGAGCTTCTTCTCAGTTGGATCCCACAATCTGTAGTCGAACTTTTCATCACCATACCTTAAGAACACACACTGCTTGATCTTTTTATCAAGCTTGGACTTCTCGTCCTTTAGTATGTGAATGGATGCTTTGCATCCAAACACTCTAAGATGACTATACGATAGATCTTGTCCAGTCCACACCTTCTCGGGTACCTTTCCATTCAACGGGGCTGATGGAGACCTGTTTATCAAATACATTGTCCAGGACCATCTTCATAGCGGAGAGTTGGTTTAATATATTGCTGACTTCATTCATGTGCTCTGCCACAGAACTACTATATTGGAACTTGAGATTCACAAGTCGTCTTATCAAAAAAATCTTATTGCCGGCTGTCTTCCTCTCATACAACCCTTATAATTTCAGTCATAGGCTAGCGGCTGAGGTCTCTGTAGACACATGGTAGAATATGGAATCGTCCAACCATTATCTAATAAACCTCACCGTCTTCTGGTCCAACTTCTTCCAATCATCATCTGACATATCCTTAGACTTTGCTGATATGCCTTGAATTGGAGCATACAGGTCCTTGCAATAAAGAAAGTTCTCTATCTTAGCCTTCCATATGGTCCAGTTAGAACCATTGAGACTGATCATCCTTAATGAGTCATCTTCCATAATTCAAAATCGATCTCACTCTAGTCAACCAACCTGAACTTGGCTTTGATACCACTTTGTTGGGAGCCGTTACACAAAACCTTAGGATCTAACCTCCCAAAATACCAGAATTATTGGATAATAAAGCAATGAAATAAATCAAAGCATAAATCACACGTTACAAGAGATTTTTACGTGGAAAACCCTCAAAGAATTAAAAACCACTGGACCTCGTCCAGAGCAACAATTTACTATGAAGTAGAACGTTACAACCGATCACAAGCACATATTGCTTAGATCAAACCTTCTTCACTCACGCAGGAGTGGATAAACAATAAGAGAATAATGAAAAAGAAGAGATCTCACCGATCACAAGGACATAGAAGCGCTGAGACGTCGACTGCGAAGTAGATCACCTCTACGAGTAGAATCTCTCTTCCACAGTCTTCCTCTCTCTCTCTCTCTCTCACTTTTGATAGCCCTAAATCCTTTAGCAAACCCTTGCAAAGCTTTATGAAACTCTCTTGCATTACCCTAAAATAACCCTAGGACCCCTATTTATAGTTTAGGCAACTCCCTTTCATACCTCTTGCGAAACAGCCTTAAATTTATGCAGTCCGCACCAAATCCGTACTGAATCTGTGTAACTCTCGACTAGTCGAGTCGGGTGCTCGACCGGTCGAGCGGCCCACTCGACCGATTGAGCCTGACCCTCGACTGGTCAAGCACCACGAGATTTGAAAACATATAGCTCGTTGGACTTTGAGTTGAGCACTACTCAACTGGTCGAGCGGCCCACTCGACCGGTCGAGCAATGCCCTTAACTGGTTGAGCAGCGTGGTAATGCCAAGGTTTGTAGCATTTGATCCGCACTATATGTCCTTTGAACTGAGGAAGAAAACCCTATCATTGTTCTATATGCCTTCTGTGGTTTCCCAACAGAACAAACCATTCATAAAGTTATTAACACTTTATCTTCAATGGTAGGCATTATCCCCTCTGTTATGTTTGGCGTGGTCCACCTTTGTTTTGAATCTACCTGATTTTTGGACTCTTGTCCTATTGTAAGCTTGAGAAACTGATGGACGGGGTGGATTTCTCACGGAAATCTCTGTGGACCCCACATGGGCACATGCAATTCTCTTCCATATCAATGCAGCCCCATCTCTTTCTTCTTCTACCGAATCAAGAATAGAGGACTGGAACTTCGCGGAGATAATTGAGAGAGAGAGAGAGAGAGAGAGAGAGAGAGAGAGAGAGAGAGAGAGAGAGAGAGCTGTGAAAATGGATGGACAGCTTGGATAATAGACATACATCACGGACATCACGGAGAGGCCCACAGAGCTTTTCCACCCGCTAGCTAGGTAATCCGATTCTTGGTTCTCCCGGAATTATTTGATAACATACATGGCTCGTAGTTTTCAAGTCTAACAAGTGGGGGCCATGGTTCTGTAATCTAGAATGTTGGTATGTTGATTTCCACCATGGAAAAATATAAAAGTCTCATTACTATGTATAAGAACATGGACCATTGTTTATTTCCGTTTTTTTATATTATCTTTGTAGGCCACAAATTGAAGGGTTAAGATTAAGATTATTTTATTAAGGATTTCAAGGCATGACACACAACTATCTAATGGCCTGGATTGCCGAACCATATGCCTAACTTATTAGAATTAAGAACCTGTATCTACTCTGCAAAACTGCAGGCTTCCCACTCATGAGCGGCACTTTAGCTGGGTCCCACCCCACGATAACACTTCCCTGAGAGAAACGTTGATATTCTGTTAAAGGTTTGACCATAGGTTTGTATGCGGGGCATCAATGTGGCCTATTTTTAATTGACCCGTTAATGAGATCTAACTCACCCAGAGACGATATAAAAATGAGGTCGTGCACCATCTTCTTTGGGATAACCATTCCGAATCCACGGAACTTCTCTGGACTCCTCACAAAGACTCTTCGAATCCAAAAGGAAAAGAACAAGAAAATACAAAATAAATTCTATAAAATTTGAAATTGATTGATGAATGAAATAAATTAGTTCACGCCCCTTTAAATAGGGATACTAAGTAATGGGAGAGAAATCAGAATCAAACTACAACTAAAACTCTTAGAATTCACAACTTACTATAAATAGTAAACTTACTGTTTTATAGACTGTCGTGATGTCTACTAGTATGCAAGGTTTAGTAAGTGTCCTATTTGGCTTCATTCTCCTAAATATTCTATGCACTTTTCATGTTGGACACAACTCCTAAAGCCCAACGGATGAAGAGTTATAATCAAATTAAAACTTACTATTTATAGTAAAAACGTAATTAAAAAAGGGAAACGACCGTTGATCTGATGGTATTTCGCAAATCCGGCTTACGCAACCCCGCAGAGCCGGGTTGGGTGGCTAAAGTAGCTGAAAATCATATATTTTACGTCTGATAACTCATTTCGGATTGTGACATACGTTCGATTTAACATCCAATGGTCCGGATTACTTCTGTTGTCGACCGGGCCTTTTTTGATCTATCTTGACTATGAAATAGTCTGAGACCCGCTCTAAATAAAAAAATAAGCATGATAAAAAAATACAAGCATCCCATACAACCTCAAATATCAAATAAATTTATTATGAAATTCACTTATCTAGGCTTTTTTTAAAAATTTTTTTTTAAAAAAAATGAAGGTCAATGCACCATTTGCAGTGTGGTCCATTTTCATCATATTGATGTGTTGTTGCATTACTCATATGGGCATCAATGGGCTGGGTTTGGGCTAGAGAAGGCTACACCTGGGCCTGGCCTCACACTTAAGAGCCAAGGCCTGAGCCAGGCCAAGCCCAGCATAGGCCTAGCTTAGCAGCCCTAAGTCTGATTCCTGGCCCAAAAATTAATAAAATTACCCATGCACAAAGCTAGTAGTTAGGGTGGGCTACTCAGCCCATTGCCACCCTTAATCATGTATGACGGCCACAGTTGGAGTTTAAGAGTAGAACATAGGCAAACCGTCCATCAGCCTTCCCCAGATAGTGGATACATAGAAATAAGTATATATCATGTGCATTTATCTTTTGGGCATGTTTGGATAATGGATTATCATACTAATCTAGTGTAAAACTCACATCATTAATTTTTTCTTTTGATTGGATATTCCTCGCCTAAATCATATTAATCCTTTGGAATCACCCCATCATAATATATGTGCTATATCCACACCGTCCATCCCTCTGGCATGATCATTTAATGAAATGAGACAAAAAAATGAAGTATATCCAAAGAAGATTAAATGCCTACCATTGAAAACTTCTTGGGGTAATAGAGTTGTTGGATCTCAAGCTCATTTTTGGAGACACATGGTAAAATAATTTGGCAAAATGAATGAACGGTGTGGATATAACACATACTAATGAAATCACAGTCAAGTATATCTAGCTGGTAAAATTACTTTACATGCGGAGAGTAAGATACCATACTAGTATTGCTTACCATAATCATCTTACTTTCCTTTAAACTACCCTGGTAATGATAATCATTACTTTTTTACCACCATATACAACATATTACTATCGGAATCACTAATCCAAACCCTTCATAATTAAGTTTATCCCACACCATACGAAACAGATTAGGTGGGGTGTGTACAATTAGTTTTGTGTAGGACCCACCACGGTGTTTATATGTCATCCAATCCATTCATCTGATTTTATTTATTAGGATGAAAGGATTACCCCAAAATCACAGCATTCCTAAACTCGATTTAGTGGTTTCTGTGTAATTTTAAACGGGAAGAGCAATTGCCTGCGCGTCGGTCCAACACCCATTCACAATACTACCCTTAGGTGTTGTTTGGTTGTATGGACTTTGGGCAGTTTGCAATTGGAAACTAGTATTTTCTATCTAATTCATATTTGACACTCCAAAATGCTGAATTTTAAATTCAGCTAGGATTGAAAGGGCTCTCTTTTAAAAATCTAATTGAAAAGGTAGAGTGCAAAATTTTGAATTTTCAATCATTTCCAACATTCATTAATTTAAATTGGATTAAAAATTTGGATGACTAAATACAACATCAAGTCTTGAAATACAGGATTTGAATTCTTAAGTCTGAATCCAAATATGATGTAGGAGGTGTCACATGTGCATTCCTAGCATGGTTGGACCAAAAGAAGGCCCAACGGAATTGGAGATATTTCTTCAAATCTAAGCGAAGTCCTACGTAGGGCAAGGCATAGCTGAGTCTCATGTGGATCTAATTCGAAGAAAGTCTTTCCGAATAGGGAGAAATTGTTGTTTGAAATGTGAACCATAAATCAACCATCACTTTTGATCCGGGTGTATCGTTAGGAGATGCATGACCTATTGATATTTATGTAGCGGGCCATCCAGAGAATTGCATTAGTTAGAATTAACACCATTATTACACAATGATTATATGTCTGAAAATACCATGGTATTTTGATGATCCAATCCCATATTTGGATCATATTACTCTATTGAAAAAAATATTGTATTAAGTAAAACCTACATTTGGTGAACCGACTAATGCTGGTCACATAAATGCATATGCAACTCAATTGTTTCAAAATTCTTTGAAAATCCTGCCACGATGGGAATGGATTTATATTAATCCAATCATTCCAGTTGTTTCCGAACACGAGATGAAATTTAAGTTGAGCCCAATGCATGCAATTCCATACCACCTAATCCCATGGCTCTTAATGCTCTAAATAAAGTTATGGCCCTCAATGATGATGATTAGTGTCAAATATACTTCTCTCATCCATTACGATTTCCCTTTAGGTTTGTCATCTTTTAATTTTGATTTTGAACTTAAAAGATACATGTACTTCATGGCTTGTTTGTTAGCTTGTATGGATAACATTTTGACATGGGGTCTCCTACTATCTTCCTTCCATTCATGTGGCCACATAAGCCTCATCTTGTATTTTTTGTGGCCAAAATTGGGTTAAGGTCTGTCCACTCATAGTCTCCAGCATGTTTTGCCTGGTGGGTCCCACTTGCAGACCTGGTCATGATTGAAATTGTCCATGTTCTATGTACTATATTTGAATGGCCCATGGACTTATCTTATAGCCTCACTTATGTCCGTGGGATTGAACGTTGGCCATTGAAAATCCTTACAATTTATCTTTTTTACCAAAGGTTTTTTACGGTGGCTTGTCCAAGATGAGATGGAATATTTTTGTCATTGGACCTTTATTTTAGGACCAAAGTTTCCACTGGGTATGGAGATGGGATTGAAGAGGTTTTGTCATTGACTTAAAAAGTGGTTTGGCTGTCTAGCCTCTTTGGGTGAACTCAAAGATCCTGTGGGGTCCATGCTTTGAAGTTCCTATGCTGTATATCAAAATAGGCCCGACCATTACGTGTCAGACATCCAAAGCATACATCTGTTGTGCCCCAAAATGTCATATCCAAATCCCAAAATCAGCATGATCAATAGCTCAGGTGGGCCACACCCACATGGAACAATGGAGGGAGATATGCCTGACATATGTTTTATATGTGAGGGCCATCATCATGCTATTTATGTGCTATCCAACCTGTTCAACATGTGTGTCATCTTACCTAGATAAAGAGAATACAAAAGAAGGCCATTCCACAACTGAGTATGTGGTGTTTGCAGATTGCTGTTTCCCTGAAATCAGATAGCCCGTGACTGAGAACGTACGGATTCACGTTTCTTAAAACATGAACCAATATCATGAGAGTACAGAGACTCCTCTATCACTATATGGTACATAACATTGTCTCTACCTTACATGTAAGTGGGCCATGTGAGGGATCTAGCAGAAAAATGGCAGCAATGGGCTGATGCTTGCCATAAATCTTCCACATTTTCTTCTTCTAGCTTATAAATCTATCACCATCGGTTTGAAGTGGATGTATAGATGTGCTGGAGTAGGCCATGGCTTGCCCGTGCGTGACCCAACCCACTAATTAAGGACCTGGATTTCCTAAAATAGTCGCTGTAGGACCTCTGTGGGGCTCTTTTGAGTTTTGGATTGGCCTTAGTTTTGGGCTATGTCCTAACATGAGCTCGTGCAAATGATGGTTGGAATCGATGTCACACATGCATGATCTAGAATGGCTCATGAATGGTTCAATGGAGTGTCAGGATTGTCTGATTGGCTTGATTGGGGAAAAATAGCCTAAATGGGTACTATAACCTTTAACTGCAGTAACTTTACTGATGGGTTATTAAATTTGTGTGTAATATGTTATTAGAAAGCTATTGACAAGCCTTATGTCGTGACAATGACTGAGTTAGCAGTCCCCATTGAATTTCTAAATTTTTTTATAAAAAAATATCCTCCTTTTGGATTATAATTATGTTTTATTTTAAAATTAAATTATTTTAGTAAGTTTTATTTTTTGTTATTTTTAGGGATTTAAGAGTGCGGTTGCAGTCTTAAGTCTTTATTTTAAAAATATAAGAGTTGCTTACAAGTTCAAATAAGTTTAAACTTATTTTGCTATTTGTAGTAATTTTTATTATTTTCGATAAGCTTCTCAATCTAAGTGGAATGAGGAGTACATGGATTCTTTCGATTATACAAGGTCATCATTTACATTGTAAATAACACTTTTCATTAATAAATTTTATTTTAGAAATTACATCTTCTCATGGATTCAATTCAAAAACTATTCTTAGAAAGACGCTGTACCTTTTTTTAATGATACACGGAAGAGCATGGAACAATAATGAGAAAGATCATCGTCTTCCTTAAGTGATTAAAATGCCTTGAATGCACGAGCGCTAGTTTCTTGAATTCATAATGAAAAAGAGAGAAAACTCCAAATATGTTTATTAAATAATTATGCGTGTCATATCTATGATTTCTTTATTACACCACCAATAAAGAAAAAATAAAACTTAATTCAAAATTATCCAAAATAGAAAAATTATAACTCTAATCGAAAGTTACTCAAAATAGTAAAACCCATCTAAAGCCTAATTTACTAAAAATAAAAAGTCCAGATAAACCTTAGTGGATGAGTCAGATCATGATTACAAGTAATTTCTAACAAAGATAGAAATCTAAAATACTAAAAATAAGGAAATATGACAAAAATTGAAATTGCAAAAAATAATAATTTCTTTTCTAAAATTTCCTTAAAAAAAATAATTGAAAGCTTGTGTTTTTCACGAAATGGATGGCCACGACCTACTATGTGGGTTAGTTGACACTGAATGACCTTTTATGATAAAGATTGATAGGTCATGTGTTCCACAACGATACCTAAATCAAAAGATATGAACGATTGATGGTTCACACTTTAAACGACAATTTCTCTATATTCAGATTGAATTTCTTCAAATTGGACACGCTTGGGGCCTAATTACATAATGTCCTATGTAGGATTGGGCCTGATTCAATGGACTACTATTGTTTGGATGTCTTTAATCTATGAGAAAATAAGGGTTTCGAGCGATCTAGGGAAATAGTAGATCAATCAAGTGAACCCTTGATTAGACAAATTGGTGTTTAGATAGTTTTAGACATTCAATTGATTGACCTTGGGAGTTTGAGCGATCGATAAAATTCTAAAAATTCATGTAAACTTTCTGAACACTTTTGAGCATATTTGATTGATCGAACATGTGAGGTTTGATTGATCAAGGGTTGCTCAATCAATGCTTAATTCAACGATGCACGCAATTTTGCGTAATTGCACAAATTTTTTTTTCTTTTCAATATATATATATATATATATATATATATGGGTGTAATATAGGATTAGGGAAGAGAAGGATGAGGGCTAAATTGATTTCAAGGGTTAGAAGAGAGAAAATAAGGGTTTTCGCATTTGTAAGTAATTTCTTATATTGTACTATACTTTTCATAATGGATTAACTTGTCGCTTTGTGCCATGGTTTTTTTTGTGCAAGGGTTTTCCGCATAAAGCACGTATTCTTATATATGCTTTATTTACATTTGTTTCTTATTGTGTGATTTAAATTTGGAATTTACTTCCATGGTCTCCCAAAGGCTACTTCCACTTCCATTTGACCTTCTTTTGATCCAACCATATTAAGAATGTATCAGTGCCATGTCCTACGTAATCTAACCCCCACATATCACATAGCCTTTTATTGCAGGGACTATCCTTCAGCAGGCTTTAAAAGTCATTCGAGGCCCAGACCATCGGCTCTAGCCTCAACCCAAACCAAGCCCAATTTGTGTGGTTCTTGTAACACGGGGCATCCAGTGGGCCCCTCTAGATGTCAGTCCTGATTCACAGTTCTCTGCCATTTAAAGGGTACAAACGGAGCACCATCTCTACTCCAGCCTTGTCGTTCTCATACATTCATCAACTAGTGTGCATTCTAAACTGGGTTTATCTTAAAAAACCACATGGCCCGCCAGCCCACATTTCAAAATGGGCCATCTACAATTATTTTAAGAATTCGGTACCCCAACATATACGAATATGCTACTAATATTCAAATCTGATGGTCAGAAATTAGTAGTCCATGGACCAAAAATTAAAATAGGACTGCTAAAACGTTTTAGGAAAATGCATTTAAATATCTATAAAATAAATAATGCTACACATCGTCCCGTGTTTTAACAACTTCAAGCTTGTATAATCTACAGAGGTTTGAAAATATCCCTGCATTCCATCAGGTGGCCAACATTGTCGATGACCTGCCCAAAGTTCCATCCGGTCCACTCATCTTCTGGTCCACCAAAATAAATTAGCCGTCCATTATCTTTCACACACTGTGGCCCACCAGGCAATAAGATATCCCAGTGTTGTTTTTTTTTTTTTTTTTTGTCGTCTCCTTCAGGTTGCCTACAAAACGAATTGAGTGGACGGCTTGGATGTTCCACGTGTTCGACATTAGCATGGTTGTTGAGTAGGGCATGTTCTGGATATACCCGCATGTGGGGTTGGCAGACCTCAAAGCTATAATAACCTTTATACTACTATTAAAATGCCTACTGGTACACGTGCGGTACATGTACGCTAGTGTACATGCCAGCATATGTATGTGTTAAAATTTTAGATATATGGAAGATCTATGCTTTCTATAATGTACGCCACATGTTCCAAATCATCTGGATCAAAAATTAGGTTGGTTTGCTGCTAATGTGGGCCACAGTATGTAAAATGAGTGTACGGCTAGAAAAAGATTCATTTAAATTTCAATTTGCTCGCCCGAGAAGTTAATTATCCCTTGATTTTTGGACCTGATAATCAACTAAATGTGTTTATTTCACATGGACAGCATAGATATTGTATACAGTTGTCGCATTGGCACATGAGATGGCACGTGTATTAGATGACATGCACACGCGTGTATGCTTAGCAAATATCAAAGTTATAATGACCACTAATATAATACATGTCCATATCTACGCTTCTATAATCCATATACTCATAAAATAGGTTTGCTGGAATGCATCCATACGTGTTGCAATACAATGCGGCCGGATTGTAGCCGCTGAATCTGGGTCACATCCAATGATCCATACCGTTTAAATGATGGACCTCAATTTCTATGGTGGATAAAGTTTAAGGACTATTTTAACCTTCGATAATTTAGCTATTTTGCTGTCACTATAAATGACGATTATGAACTTTATATAATCAAAAGGTTGAAATGTTAAGGGTTTTTTATTTTTTATTTTTTATTTTATTTCATCCCCATCCAAGATGAGCTCTATCACATAAAAAGGTTGGATCATTTCAAGAATCAAAATCCAATGAATAAATTCATGATGTATGGTATTGCAATACATCTTATGTATTCTATTAACCTTTAGACGGAAATATGTAAATATGAACATTGATATTGGGAGCTTTGGATAACATTCATTTTCAAAATCCCGACACATAGTTGAAAGGCAGCCCATTTGATAATTTAATATCCTGAGTAAACTGCTGTAATTTTCGGAATTAGTGAATCAAGACTATTGTTACACACATCTACATGTATCGATACGCGTAGTACTGTCACCACCGTACGATTATGTGGGCCCAAAATACAGTAGTATATCCATAATAAATCATCCACTGTATTAATGTATTCCTTCATTGGGGGAACAGAGAGATTTGATAAGCACACAAGCGTGTATAGGTTTTTGCTTATACACGTGTTCAAAGCATACATGTGTGTGCAGAATCTAAGCTGTCCACCAGGTGGACCGTGGCATGTCTATGCCCTGTTCATAGAATCAGGTCGGTCTACTCATTAGGTGGGCCACAGCATTCAAAACAAAGGGACGGCTAAACTTGATTTTTTTTCTTGGTACGGACTGTGGGAACCAGCTGATCGGGTCGGATAAATTCTTTCAATCATTTGATTATTCAAACTTGTGAGAAAATCTTCATGTTCAAAGAAAATGAAACTACGGATTAAACGTTTACTTCTTCACCCTCTCCTAAGTAATGCCAGCAGGAGGGATGATTAGTGATCTCTCCTCTTCAATGCAATTTAATAAAAGATAAGTGATGCAGGGGAGGATGTGAGGTCGAGCACCGTCTTCCTCAAGAGGATAACTATTCCGAATCCATGGAACTTCTCTGAACTCCTCACAGAGACTTCTCGAATCCACGAGAAAAGAAAGCAGAAAATAGAAATAAATTCTAATAAATTCAAAATTGATTAATGAATAATTAAAAACGAGTTTACAACCTTTTAAATAAGGGTATCAAGCAATGGGAAAGAAATTATAATCAAACTACAACTCAAACTCCTAGAATCCGCGACTTACTATAAATAGTAAACTTACTATTTATAGATAGTCGTGATGTCTACTAGTGTGCAATGTTTTCGGCCAAAAATAGTAAGTGTCCTATTTGGCTTCACCAAACTGTTCCCCTAATTATTCTAAGCTCTTTTCACGTTGGGCGCAACTCCTAAAGCCCGACGGATGAAGAGTTATAATTAAACTAAAACTTACTATTTATAGTAAAAACGAAATTAAAACAGGGAAACGACCGTCGATTAAGGGGTTTTTCACAATTTCGGGCTGCGCAACCCAGCATAGCTGGGTTGGTTGGCTAAAGTAGCTCGTTCTACCCCAAAATCATATATTTTACGTCAGATAACTCATTCCGAATTGCGAGATACGCCTGATCTAAGGTCCGATGGTTTGGATCACTTCTGTTGTCGACCGGGCCTTTTCTGATCCATCTTGGCCATGAAACTGTCCGTGACCCGCTCTACATCAATAAGTAAGAGTTTCAAGAGTGTACGCTATTATGGTACTCCAAGACTCTCTAAACTTAAGGGAAGCATGTTGATCCACCTCGTACATGCATGCACTTATTATCTAATTCCTCCATTATCGTGGCTATCCACAATTGATGTAGATCTCATGATGATCAAGTGATTGATCATCGGATCTGGGCCACTAAATTATCTTCAAGTCCAATAAATAAGTTTTAATGATTAAAATAAAACTTTAACAATTGAGAGCTTTCGTAGATTTCATTAAAACCTTTCCAGTAGTGGTCTAGGTAATAAAATTAGTTGATGATTTCTTGATTTAATCAAATATAACCATATAATAAGGATTTAGGAAATTGATCCAGTAGATCTCTACTCATGGTTACTCATGGCTTGGTGGTAGACTTATGAGAGTTTCAACAAGGAGGTCTTGGGTTCAAGTACCCACCATGGTGTGTGTGGGTGTGCATTAAATTTAAAAAAAAAAAAAAAAACAAAAAAAAACAAACTCTAATAGATCCTATATTAGCCTAACACACTTATATTCTCATATAAGGTAAGAACAAAGGAACAACTAAAGTACAGTTAACATCTAAAGGTAAAAACCTCCCATCATGATTTAAGTCAGTCTCTTCCCACATATGTATCCTAAGCATTTATGCTGGTCATGGCTCAGTGAGGTACTGAGATACAATGATCATAACTCTCCCTAATTGATGACCATTGTGTCAAATCTTAAGTTTCCAAAGATCAGCAAATTTACTTATCAAATAATCCACATGATTATAAGTTTAAAAAAACACTACACATCATTTATAGCATATTAGATATGTCTAAAGGTTCCATGGCCATTAAGATCAATGACTGAAATCTACTCCATCGCATCCACATAACAATTGAATTTGGGCACAAATCGATATTCTAGGCACAATCTTAATAATCTTTCACTTGCCTTAAAATAAATTTGTGCTTAAATCCAACAAGCACACATGTCAAATAAGACTTCTACATCATAAAGATCAACGAATCTTACTGATTCTCTCTTAGCTTATGTTGTCTCTCTAATTATTACTCCCACTATCTTACGGACTCAGCCATGTGCCATCATTTCAACAATTGTCAAACACTTACCATGCCTTTTTCACTTTTTTATGATCATGACCCAATTACTTGATTGAAAACCATGGTTTGCTTACGAACTTCTTCAATCCATGAGAGAGTAAACTATTAGTGCATACCATACCCTTAGATAATTACGCACAACCTAATATGTCATATGGCAAACAACAGTGCTTCCACTTGAGTGGCATAACCAACTCACCATCTAATGCATCATCATTAGAATATATATATATATATATATCCACATAAGCGGAACAATTTTGAGGTTGCTTTTAACACAAACACCCTCTAATCCAAGTTGCAATCATATAGTGTTCCTTTTCCTCCCACTGACTAAAACATCTGTTTGAAGTCACTTCATGTGCGCACAAATGCACTATATGGATACTTACAAGCATATTAATAAAGCATTTCTACATATATCCCTTAGGTTTACTATTCGATTGATAGCCTATGAGTAAAAAAACCATCCATATTAATAATTATTCTTTTGCCATGGTAACATCATCTCTTCTTTTAGTCCTCTCGGTAAGGCAAGATAAGATATGCAATTCATACATTCATCTTCAATAACACCATGTTTATAATTTCACAGCTTCCTTTAACAATACTGTGTTCATCTTTAATTTTCACAATGTATAATTAGAACCATCAAAAGTCAACACCTTCAATTGAGTAGAACATGATAAGGTCATTTGAAACATGATGTAGAGTGGGTTGCGGACAGTTTCATGGCCAAGATGGATGACAAAAGGCCCGATCGAGGACAGAAGTGATCTGGACCGTCGGACCTTAGATTTGGCATATCTCACAATCCAGAATGAGTTATTGGGTATAAAATATATGATTTTAGAGTAGGACAAGCTACTTTAGCTAACCAAGTCGGCGGAAGCCGGGTTGCCCACATGTAAGATTTGCAAAATTCCATTATATCGACGGTCGAATTCCATATTTAATTTCGTTTTTACCATAAATAGTAAATTTTAGTTTGATTATAACTCTTCATCTGTTTGGCTTTAGGAGTTGTGTCCAACATGAAAAGTGCTTAGAATAATTAGGAGAATAACGTGGTTAAGCCACATACGAAACTTACTATAAAAAGTAAATTTACTATTCATAGTAAGTTGCGAATTCTAGGAGTTTTAGTTGTAGTTTGCTTCTGATTTCTCTCTCATTGCTTGGTATTCAAGGGTTGTGAACTTATTTATTTAATTCATTAATCAATTTCGAACTTTATAGAATTATTTTCTATTTTACTTGCTTTCTTTCTCGTGGATTTGAGAAGCCTTTATGAGGAGTCCAGAGAAGTTCCGTATATTCGGAATAGTTATCCTCTTGAGGAAGACAGTGCTCGATCTCACCACGTTCATCCCTACGTCAAAACATAATTGCAACATGAACGTCAATACCAATCCTATGCTAAATAGCCTTCCAACCATTAGTTTTGTTACTAATTGTTGTTGGAAAACACTACACATAATCGATGCAAGTGAGGCAAAACCACGAAAGAAAAGTACCAAACCAAAATCTAAAAGTGGAAGAGAAAAATAAGAGACAAGAGACATATATATTTATGTAGTTTAGCCATGTACCGCACATCTACGAGG